>NC_063047.1:33760981-33891411 GCF_018812025.1 Megalobrama amblycephala
AATTTTACAGCATTTATTAATATAGATATTTTATAAAATTATATATATATATATATATATATATATGTGTGTGTGTGTGTGTGTGTGTGTGTGTGTGTGTGTGTGTGTGTGTGTAAGCAATGAGGTAAGAAAGGTTGTGCTGTCATGAATAAGTCACAGCTGAAGGGCATTGTTAGGCACGACGCAAAGCTTTCATAAAAAGGTTACCACACTATACAAATATTAAAGCCAAAAGTATGTATCAGTGCAACTTTCATGTAGTAAACTTTCACTAAAAGCCTTCCTTCCGCTGGAAAAAATAGTCCCTGACTGTGAACAGCATCAGAAGTTACATTATTACGCCATTAGATGGCGGCAAAGACTGTCTTTATGAGTGTGTCAGTCAGTAGCAAAGACTTTTACATTGAAAAGACTGAATTGTTGTGAACACGGAACAAGAAGCAAACTGACCATTGACAAATGCTTTGACTAGCACTGTCAGTCACAGGAAAACCCCTTAACTGTTAAAAGGACAAGATATTGCAGCGGACATTCAAACTGATTTTTTTTTTATGAACATAGGGCTGACCTGAAGGGAAATGCTAAATCTGAATGCAGGTAATAAACTCGTTTACTCGATCTCTTTCTCACAGTACTCTTCTACATAATGCAGTAAGCTTCAATGAACAATATCCATTGAAAACAAACAGTTTACATTGCTAAGAGTGATTGCTAAGGGTGTTGTGTAGTGATACACAGAACCATTGGGTGAAGCGGTCATAGCCGTGTTTTATCTTAACTTAGATAAAGCACAGCTATTGACCAATCAGAATCAAGGACAGGAACTAACCGTTTATATATATATATATATATATATATATATATATATATATATATATATATATATGGATGATTACTTCAGCCAGTGAGTCACATTTGGAGAGATGTCTACATATTGCACTATTGTGGAATATGAGCTGAGGGTGAATTTTCAAGGTTTCGACAGGGAAATAAGAAGGGAGTGCTGGGTGACCAGCCGCATCTGATCAAAGCAGTCCAGCTGACGTGTACGGTTTGTAAGAACAGGTCATTGACTGCATTGAAGACCACAAAGAGTCTTGAAATGACTTCTGGCAGCTGTAGGGAGCCAGTACAGAGACCTGAGCAAAGATGTGATGTGTAAAAATTCATGAATGTTCAATGCAAGTTGAGCAGCGGTATTCTCAAAGTTGATGCAGTCAGACCAGAAAAGAAAAAATGACAATAACCCCAGTTTGTGTGTATTGTGGGACACAGCAGCAGGAGCTGGAAGTAAAATTTGACAGGTGAAAGTCGCTTTGTACACACTAGGTAATGACTATGTGACCTTCCTGAGATAAAAGTTGAACTGTGGAGGTCTTTGGTTGGAAGGAAAAGAATCTTAGCATTATTCATGAATAAACTGTAACATTAATGGATAAAATAGTCAAAAGCAATCTAATATTTTTGTCACAGATTTTCATCTTTGCAGATTATTTTTTTTGTCTCTTACCATGACTTACAACAGATTAAACAGATTCGCCCCCATGAGTTCACAAAACACAACAGCAAAAATTATGACTTTTTTTAAACAACAGGTTTCCTAACCCCCCCATCCGCATTTGCCATCGGCCAAACAACTGATAGCCACGCCCCAAATGCACAACAGCCATTTATAAGAGAAACTGAACAAAAGTGTTTATCTCATGAATCTCTCATTTATGAGATTCTATATGCTTTTTAATATATCCATGTAAACAGCTTTAAAAATAAATGACTGCTGTTGTTTCAGTACTTTATTATACAAGTTGTTGCAGGTGTATTTGCATACAAATACAGTCATGCAGGGTCTGGTTTTAATTGTGTCTTAGAGCGGCATCATTCTCTCTCTCCTCTGGAGATCTCATTACGGTTTCTGCAAGCTGTTCAGCCTCAGCAGTTGTCGCACATGCTCATCATTATAACACGGCTTTGCTCACTGATCTGAGAACGGTTGTGGTGGACCACCTACAGTGTCTAAAATTATGTTGAAAGTGCTTATTCGAGATCAGTGTTTAGAGGCACATCCACACCTATATTGTCATCAAATGAGTGACAAATATGTATTTACAGCCAGTAACATTTATGAGAGACCCTTTGATTTACTTCCTATTTTGCCAACAACACCTTCTCACTTGTATTTTATTCCCACTGTTTCATCAGACTTTTAAAGCCAGCCCTTACAAAAGAATACTTGGCACTGTGATGGTTTCAGATGGTAATACCACAAAAAAAAAAAAAAAAAAAAATGGATAAAGACAGTAGTACTGAATGATTGCCTTATTCATACTGTTATTTATATTGACATTCAAGGTACTTTAAAGGTGTCATATAATGCCACTTTTACAAGATGTAAAATAAGTCTCTGATGTCCCCAGAGTGTGTATGTGAAGTTTTAGCTCAAAATACCCCACAGATCATTTTTGAGCAAAAACACTCCGATTTTGTGTGTCCCTTTAAATGCAAATGAGCTGCTGCTCCTAAGCAGAGGGCGGAGTTTCAAGAGCAGCGCCGATTACCTCAGTGTCACTGAAAATGTCCGAAACTGTTCAGCCTTTTATGTTCATATGTGTCGGACAATAATGAGGAGACTCAAGAAGAAGTGACAAAATGTAGAATGCAACAGGACGTTTCTGAATGGTTAGTTGATGAATTTATGTAGCTGATGTGGAGTTAATATTGATTAGCATATTCTGTCATGATAATCTATAAATAGCTTGTGTGGGAATTGTTGTAAAATGCCTACTGAGCCAGAGAATATATGCTGCATAGTTTAGTTTAATTACGGTTATCACTTTTGTTGTCATCTTGCTTTTATGACATGCTATTACATGTGTTATGTTCTCTATTGCAATAACATGGCCTCACCCCTTTGTTGCATGTTCTCGGGGGCGGGGTTTATGTAAATTTTAGGGTTAGTGATGTCACCAATCCAGAAAGAAGCTCGTTGTAGTCCCTACCAGCCGTTTGTTGTAGTCCTTAAACAGAAAATTCTTTAAAAGAAAATATCTTGTTTTGCATTGAACTTTGAGCGTCCTAACTTTGCAGATGTTGTTTATCCTCTAACAGCAACTTTACACACTAACTAAAGTTAAAAAAGTGAAATCGCAATGAACCACCCCTTTAAAGAATATAGGGTAATTCAACAAAAAGAGAGACAAACATAAATAGTGATCAAAGCCAAAATAAAGTGTCACGGATGAATATTTCCTGAGTAATCAACTATGAAAAAAAGCTAATCTCTACATTTGGTCTGAGACACTGGTTTATGACTAAAATTAAAATAAAATTTAATTTAAGCATTCTGTACTTGCTCAAAATTTCTGACGGTGATGTAATTTCCTCTTTTGTAAATAAAAGATCAAATAAAATAATGTCTGCCTTAGGCTCCAGCATCATGACCAAGAGGTTTGAAATTGGAAAATACAATAACGTAAAATAAAATAAAAGTTCTGAAAAAAAAACAAAAAAACATTCTATACTAGTATTGTGGTAAAGAAGGTAAGCACCACAGAAAAACACATCAAAAAATCTAAAAATGTTCCATTTTCTCTTTCCAGTCAGTACCTCAGTGAAAGTATTCTTGGGATGGTGTCCTCATGACCTGCTTCTCTACTTCTTCTCATTCCCATCCTGCCTTCCTCTTCAAAGCTCCCTATTACTCTGTCCCGCCATCCATCCTGGGTGTCAGAGGAAAGAATGGAAGGGATAATGTGAGCCATACATCAGTTTCCACTCTCCTGTGTTGTGAGGGGAGCTGCCCTTGTCAAAGGCGTGAACCTGTAACTGTCCTCTTTGGGTAAATTGAAAGGTGTCTCTCTCTTTTTGTGTCCTCTGGGTGTTTAACAACTCTGGGAGTGAAAACATTAACATTTTACAACTTCTGCTTTTATCCTGCAAGGCCAGACTACACAACACATTTGTTTTTTCTCTCCCTTTAACATGAAAGAGATACTGTTATAGAATCACTAGTTGTTTGAAGACATTTACAATCATAATATCTCTTCTGACAGAGCGAAGATAAAAGTAGAGGCATTTATTTTGGTTTTAGACACAACAAGATTTAAAGGGATAGTTCACCCAATAATGAAAATTCTGTGATCATTTACTCACCCTCAAGTTGTTCCAAGCCTGTATGAATTTCTTTCTTCTGCTGAACACAAAAGAAGATATTATGAAGAATATGGGTAAACAAACAGTTGATGGGCCCCACTGACTTTAAAAAAAAAAACTATGGGTCCATCAACTGTTAGGTTAACGACATTCTTCAAAATATCTTCTTTTGTGTTCAGTAGAAGAAAAAAATTCATACAGATTTGGAACAACAAATTTTTGGGTGTACTATCCCTTTAATGTGATTAGGACATGGCATTTGAGGACTAATTCTCACTTTATTTCCAGATTCAAGACTCATTCTTACGTACTAGAGCACGTACGCACAAACTTTGTGATGCTGTTTGCGAATGTTCGTTGGAAATATGGTTTCGGGAATCACCAAATGGTTGAACTATGCTGATAATGACAGAACTTGCGACTAATCTGGTTAGTCTTTTGGAGCAGCCAGAGTTTAAAGTTGACATGAAGTGACAATTCACCCTATTTTAGATGTTAATTAGATGTTATTGTGAACGATCATGTATATCACATTTAATGTTTTATATAAATAAATAAAGATTATTGGTAAAGCAGCTGTTATATTTACTATAATGTAATAAAATATTTGTGATTTATATCTAAAAAGTTTATCTAGCAGAATACACACACATTTCTGAATGTGCATCAATGTAGAAAAATGCTTTTTGGAACCAGATGATGTAGTTACTCCCACCAGCCAAATTCGTCCCCCTTTGAGTTTATGGAGCCAAACTCCTTTTACAAACTTGAAGGCGTAAGAGAGGGAGAGAGTATGTTCTGTTTGGCTGAATTTTTAATTGGCAAAAGAGAGAGAGAGAGAGAGAAAAGTGATGTGCTGGCCAACCAACACTTTGTTGTTTAGAGTCTGTGGCTGTCACAGAGACTAGTGTGAATTCTCAAGACACCTATTTTAGTGATATCTGTCAGGTAGCAGGAACATTTTATGCATGGTATTCAAAAACAGCACCTATTAAATAACTTCTCCTATCATAGTTTTAATGTGCAGAGACAAGTCTAAGTAAGCCTTTTGTAGGCTGATTTCCCCAAAGACTGTAAACACTATGACTCCGTAGAGCTTTCAAAACATGTTGTGCTTGTTTGAGCGCTCCCACGTGTCAACTTATGAATCAGCTAATGGCATAAGTTTAGGGCTCAACTACCAGCTTTTTTCACATCGCTACAAAAAGGGGGGCAATTGGAAAGGGCAGTAAGAGTGTTTTGGAAATCTACTTGAAAACTATCCATCTTTTCATGAGCAAACATTGAGTGCCGCCATTATGGATTCTAAGTTCCGTTTGGATGCTGTCCTGTTCCGGTCTGGGGTAAAAAGAGTAAATGAATTAATTAAAGAAATGAGTGCAGGGTTAAGCTGTGCTGTTGCTGACTGCCACAACAACAGCAATAAACTGAAGAAATTCCTGGAAGTACTTGTTTTGAGCACCAGCAAATCTGAAAAGAATGTCCATATACGACAACACGCCTTGCATTTTATGTCAAAGATTGACGAGAAAGTGAGCATGGCTCGAAGCACTTAAGTTAAAACGCTCTTCATAAAAGGTACATATGTGCTTTTTTAAACTATTTTATAGGTTTAACATTACATAGAAAATACACTAATTTGACTAGAAACACCAGAGACCGGAAATGTAAAGGATAATTCTGCTATGATAAGTCGGGCGAGACTTCTGCGTTCAGGAAAAAGGTGGATAGAATCAATTTCACTTCACGACATTATGGAATAAAACAAGTGTGTAAATGTAACTTAAACAGTTTTCTTATGCTTGCCTAGGCTGCATTTATTTGGTCAAGAATATGCACTCAAAAAAATTAACTTTCACTGTTGTTATTTTCACTCAAACCACCCTTGTTCACATTACTTAAAAAACTCATGTAACTACATGAACGTAATTTAACTGTTGTTTCTACTAAAATTGAGTATTGTCAGCTTTACTTAGTAAGTGTTTGTTCAGTCAACTTAACATTGCTTTGTGAAACGCACACATTATTGTTGACATAACTAACTGTGCAGTGGATCCGTAGTTCCCAGCATGCTTTGCAAGGGACTGCATTAGGAGAGTAAATTTAGGGATTAAAGTGTTATTTTATGTGTTTTTCAGTAAAGGGAAAGATGTTGTTAGTTTATGTTAGTGTTTAATGTTCAGTTATGTTGGACATTTAGAGTAGTTTCTGTAATGTTTTTGCATTTTGTGGTTACCATCATGCAGAAGAGTGTCGCCTGTGTTTAGGCTGTGTGCACTCATATACGCATGTTTATAGGATGAAATTCCTGTTCTCAATTCAATTGAGTTTGTTCAATTAGTTATTTTTTGAGTGCGTTTTGGGGTGAGGGGCTGCATTCTGATATGTTGTATCCTTTTTATTTAAATGATTATTCAAAAAAAAAAAAAAATGTGTTCACCTTACGTAATCAACATAACATTATTAAGTAAACTGCACATATAAATATTATGTAACAGTGACGTTCAAATGATTTGTATTTACTCAAAGAAATTTTGTCAGCGTTACTTGAATTTCTTTTGTTCATTCAACTATTAACTTTTTTGTACAAATCACTCAATATTGTTGCGTGGAACCACTTGACACTTATTTTTTAAGTAAATCCAACTAAGTAAATTTGAGTGTGGTAAAAACAGTAATTTTGTGAAATATTAGAAATAATTTTTTAAAAATTTTGAATATATTTTAAAATGTATTTATTCCTGTGATGGCTAAGCTGAATTTTCAGCAGCAATGATGATGATTTGACTCTCAAGCAACATTTCTTATTATTATCAGTGTTGAAATTGTTGTGTATATCTATAATTTATATATATATATATATATATATATATATATATATATATATATATATATATATATATATATATATGTGTCAACATCTTGATCAATACTTAATGACTTGGATAAATTCTTAATGGCTTGTAAATATATATATATATATAAAATATCCTATTTCCAAGTACCTTAAACTTGTAAATGTTTTATTCATTTTTTTTTTTACTTATTCAATATAAAAAGCACAAGTTTTATTTACTACAAAATTTTGTTTTTCAGTGTACAATACACACTACTGGCTCAGAGCGCAGGACTCAGCAGGTCTACTGCATTAGTTGGTCATCCTGGAGGAAGCAGATTGTGGAATGATTCATTGGTGCGTGCTCACTGTGCGTTTCCTCCTATGACTTCATCGCTGAACTGCATCATGTGTAAACACAGGCGCCCCAGCCTGGTTATATATTTCTCCTATTTGTTTCGTTGCACCACATGCCTGCTATGGGCACATTTGCAGCGACAGCGTTTGTTGGGTCTCCAGTGTGGTTTTAAATAAGATCTTCTCCTTGTAGATAAGTGGAGGGAGAAGACGCTTGTTTATGAAACCATTCAAGCTGAACAGCTGAAGCCTGGCTGAGCAGATTTCTGCAATCTCTCTTAGTAAACACTAGGATTGGGTAATAAACACGTATATAAACATATAAAAATAACAGTTACTTACACATGGTTTTCTTTCTCAACTGTTTACTTGAGACAAAACTGCCTGTGTTTACAAGGATATTTTGACATAATTTTGTGTGTATTTGTGTGTTCAAGCTCAAGCAGATGCGTACGAGAACTCAATTCAGTATCGCACACTATGAGAGGCGGCTTTCTGTGCGTGCGCTTTGGATGTGTGCGCAACGAAAACAGCGCGCAGCACGAGTGCTGAATTGAGTTCTCTTTCGTGTCTTCTTGGACTTGAAAATGGTTTGAAACCACATTAAAATGCACACACAGGAATCGATAATTGCAATCAAATTTTTAATTTATTACAAGTATCCGTTTCCTGACCTTAAGTATCGGATTCCAGATTTGCAATCGATTTTCGATTCCCAACCCTAGTAAACACTCTGGAAAGCAAATTAAAAAATGCCTTGAGAACACACAGGTGCCCATATAAGAAGTGCCTACAGCTGGATGGCTTCTTTGTGCTCTCTCTCTCAGGACTACATGAGCAATAAATACTTGACTTGAGAGGAAAGTAATGGAGTGGCTTTCACTGCAGATGAGAGAGGAAAAAAAGAGTGAATACATCAATGAAAAGCAGTAAAATGTATTTTTGAGAGTTGTGAGCTTTTGAGTTTGCTTCGGATAAAAAAAAAAAAAAGTTGAATGCTGAGATTGATTGTTTTGAGAATCGTTCAGCGCTCCAATTATGTGTTGTGTGGTTTGTAATGATTAGACTGTGCATCCTGTAGGAAAACTGTGTAAATGCAAAGTGTAAAGGGTTAGTTCACACCAAAATTAAAATTCTGTCATTAATTACTCACCCTCATGTCATTCCACACCCATAACACTTACGTTCATCTTCAGAACACAAATGAATTATGTCAGATTTCCTTCCATTGACTGCCATTGTAACTACCATTTTGACGCTTCAAAAACTTCATAAAGAGACTGGAAAACAAATCCATATGTATCGAGCAGTTTAGGCCAAATTTTCTGAAGAGAATTGATTGCTTTTTATGATGAACAGATTTATTTTAGGCTTTTACGCGCATGTAAACATTGATCAGAGATTGATTGATTTCAGAGAATAACCTGAGGAGAAAAACAAACAAACAAAAAAAACAAGAAATCAAAATAAATTTTTTTACACATTCATGGACTTTGAAACATTAACCAGTGCACTATTTCATATAAAATGTTCTAAAATTAAATTCTCCTATAGTTTTATAGGACTGTTCCCCCTAAACCTCACTCCAATCCGGGTCACGGCACCAAATGTAACCCCTCCGGTTCTACTCTCACCGTTCCGTGTGGGATTCAAACCCGCATGTCCGCCATGGGATGCGGGCACGCTAACAAGGACACTAAAGACAATGGTCTCTAGCGTCAGTTGCTAGTGCACCTATTGAGGCCAGGTTTACTCGCACAGCTCTTACTAGCTGGCCTTCACTACACATTAAACACAAAACTGATGGGAGTATTTCAGGTGGTTTAGATCCTTAAGATGACACACTGCTCATATCTCAGTCACTGTAAGTTACCAAAACCATACATGAAGACCCGCAACACACAGTAGACATGCATTTGTGCAGGTGCAGAGCGGCTCTCCAGCACAGTATGATGCGATAGACAACTAGTTCCGTTCACACAGTGCGGGTTTTCCGAGAATGCAGTTGTGAGTCCTGAAAATTTGTGTGAGTTTGGTTAAAGAATGTGGTTTTCACTCCAGTAAATAACCGCACTGTGTGTGAACATAACCATATAGGACTCAAATATTCTGCTGCGGTGTCAATGTGGTGTTATTGCTACCAAATGTGATGTCATTGATTCTACAATATGAAACAACAATGATAATTTTACTGCACTGATTTTCACAAAATGCATCATGCAACATTGTACAAAAGAAAAGAAAACTTGTTTTTATTGTTTTGATCTTCCTGGTTTATCATGTTTCGAGTATTTTACAACGTGTTTCTACAATAAGACCTCTTAACATTATATTCATATTTTAATTAATTTAAAAATCATTTTGTACATGCTTAGGGAGGAACATTCCCTGGTCTGATGGCATAAAGATGGAGAAAGGCACATGAGTTCTTGAGTGAACGCATGGTTGTTGTTGTTGTGCATTAGCAAATAAGTCTGTAAATAAAGGAAAGAAAATACTCAATAGATAAAATAGCTTAAAATATTGTGTCGGATTAAAGTCTATACTACTTTCTTTTTTTGTTTTGTAGCACTTGGGATTAAAGTTTCAACGTGGATATTCAATTATCCAAAGTAATTCATAGCCTGAAGAAATAAGTGTAGATATGGCAATTGATAAGAAGTAAAACTCAAGACTTTTGCTTTCTCTGTCTTTGTTTATCCCAACTCCTCTCGGAATTTCACTAAGACAGCCGATCAGAATTCCGCTTGGGAACACAAGTATGCTGCAGTAGGCTGGGAGTCTGTACAGTGGACTTGCAATAAGCAAGTCTTTCTTCTGTGATGGCGTTCTTCTAATTTAGCTGCTCATTCAACAGTAAATGCGTCCGAAGATAGTATTCCACCTTTAGACGTCTATATTGAAAGCATTTTACCCTGAAAGAGAGTATCTTGCACATGAGTTCATCTCCTCTGTCTAAACCCCAGACTCAGGGTTTGTGTCTATGGCTGCTCTTCAGCTCAGGGAGGTTATTTTTCAGGTCGGATGTTCCTCAGTGTCTGGGGTGTTTTATCCAGTTCCGAATCATCCATTTCTGCCCTGAGCATCGCTGGACGACCAGACGCAGGCCAAAGTTTGCATCTTTTGACATTTCAACCTCCAGACAACGTCCTGTGTCTCGACTTATGATGGGCCCATTCTAAGAAACAAATATTCATAAACACTGTAAATATATTTAAAATATAAATATATCTGGCATCGCACACTGCCTACAAATATTTGGGGACAGTAAGATTTTTCTTTTAAATACATTTTATTCAGGAGGAATGCATCATTAAATTGATGTATTAAGTTATTTCTGCTACAAAAGATTTCTATTTCAAACTTTGTATTCATCAAAGAACCCTGAAAAAATGTTATATTAGAATGGTTTCTGAAGCAGTTATTTTAGTCACGAATATACCATTAGTTTTATTAGTCTACCATTTTAATTTTAGTTAAAGTTTTAGTAGTTTTGTTGTGTTTTTGCCATTTGTATTAGCTTTTTATTTATTTTTTTAATAAGACAACATTTTTATATTAACATTTATATGAATATTTGGTAACACTTTACTTGAAGGGGTGTGCATAAGACTGACATGACACCTTATATAATCTTGACATGACACATGTCATGAATATGAAGGAGGTTTTTTGAATGTTTATGACAACTGTCATTAAGTGTCATTCGCTCAATTATGTCATTTTTAATGCAAAGATGACATTGTTTGAGATGTCTGAGTTATGACAACTTGACATAAACCAATACATCGTAACCTGTCAGTGTCTTTGTCATGACAACTTGACATCATTTAGCTTTATGGGTTAACATTGCATTAAACTGTCATGTGGTTGGTTTTGACATGAGGCCATTATAATAGTGTCATAAATATGTATCTTGAGCTCAAGTACAGTGGTACAAATTGAACTTGTCATTAAAATGTCATTAAGTGACAAAACTCTGACAAATAATTTTATAACAGCGTCATGACTATTTTTCATTTCATGTTTTTTTTTTTTTTTTTTAAAGTTTCCTCCAACAGAAGGTCAGATAATAGACAATTTCAAATTTCGTAAAAAAGATGACACTGTTATAAAATAATGGTAACACTTTATTTTAGGGTCTTTTAACTAGTTGCTTATTACTATTAGCATTCATATGGCTAAAATATTGGCTATTTATTAGTACTTAGTAATTAGCACATATTAATGCCTTATTCTGCATGATCTTAATCCTACCCAATACCTAAACTTAACAATTAACTATAATAAGCAGTAAATTAAGAGTTTATTGAGGGAAAAGTCATAGTTAATCGTTTATATATGTGTTCCCTATACTGAAGTGTTAGCAAAATAATGTAATGTAATGTTCACCCATAAAGCTAAGTAGCTTTTTTAAGTTTGATAATTAATCTGCTATGTCATGTTTGTGACAGGTTATGATGTTTTGCTAATGTCAAGTTGTCATGACAAAGACACTGACAGGTTATGATGTGTTGGTTTATGTCAAGTTGTCGTAACAAAGACATCTCAAACAATGTCATCTTTGCATTAAAAATGACATAATTGAGTGAATGACACTTAATGACAGTTGTCATAAAAATGCATAAAACCTCCTTCATATTCATGACACGTGTCATGTCAAGATTATGAAGGTGTCATGTCAGTCTTATGCACACCCCTTCAAGTAAAGTGTTACCGAATATTTATAGTATTTTATCACTTGGTGAGCATAAGTGACTTTTTTCAAAAACATTATTAAAAATCTCACAGACCCCAAACTTTTGAACGCTAGTGTACATTTATAAAATATATCTGAAGGGTGTTTTTTGAAAAGAAAACCGCACATTTTAAGCATCTAACTTCAAATACTTGACAAAACAACAATCTTCATTTAGGGAAATCGAATACTTAAGTCTCAAGTGGAAAATAAAATGTTAATATGAAGCGTTTAGCAAGCTAATGAATAAATTGTTTTGTACCAGTGCATTCTCTTACCTGAGTAAAATCCCAGAGCCTCTGGGAGGACCGGGTGACAGCATCACATTTTTTCAAGCTGGGAGTCCTTCCTCTTCCATCATCCACCAGGCATTTCGTGTCAGGCAGAAATGTAGTCGACCCCAGGGGTCCTAACTGCAATAAGCCTTCGGTGGTGTACCTTGCCAGCTGAAATGAAACATCAAGTTACAATGAAAAGAAAAAGATATGGCCAGAAAAAGAAAGTATGTGGTGTATAAATTTGTTCTTAAAGGGATAGTTCACCCACAAATGAAAATTCCATCATTATTTTCTCACATTCATGTTGTTTCAAACCAGTATGACTTTCTTTCTTCTGTGGAACACAAAAGAATGAAGAATGCCTCAGTGTCTTTTTTCTTCAAAATATCTTTTATTGTGTTCTGCAGAAGAAAGTCATTCAGGTTTGGAACAGCATGAGGGTGAGAAAATTATGTTGGAATTTTTTTATTTTTGAGCATAAATCTGAACTTAAATGGTTGTAATTCATGAATGCTTTAGAATACAGACATAAAAAAAGACACATTTAGCAGATTAGTGTAAAAGTCTTTAAATAAATGAAAGTGTGAAGTTTAAGTTTACTCTAAACCAAATGTCTTTTTATTTCATACAAAATATATATTATTACAAATAATTTGGACTCTAAAATTGCTAGAAAATCAAAACCATGTCTAACCAAGTTGTGATATCACAAAAAAATTTAAGTACCGTTTCCATGCTTTCGAATGATACCTAATTTATGATTAGCTTACTAAAATATGTGAAAGTGAAAAAAGGCAATAAAAAAAGCATGTCAAACGTCCCGTTACCTGGACACTGACTGTTAACAGGCTATTGAATAACTAACAACCAAATTCTTTCTACAGCTGTTATCGTATTTCATATAAAAGACTTATACCCTACACCTCAGCTTAATCTTTAGTTTCAAACACTCATGTTTTTTTTTTTTTCTGGACCGATTAGGCATAACATTATGACCACTGACAGGTGAAGTGAATAACACTGATATCTCTTCATCACGGCACCTGTTAGTAGCTAGGATATATTAGGCAGCAAGTGAACATTTTGTCCAGGAAAAATGGTCAAGAGTAAGGATTTGAGCAAGTTTGACAAGGGCCAAATTGTAATGGCTAGACGACTGGGTCAGAGCATCTTCAAAACTGCAGCTCTTGTGGGGTGTTCCCGGTCTGCAGTGGTCAGTATCTATCAAAAGTGGTCCATGGAAGGAACAGTGGTGAACCGGCGACAGGGTCATGGGCAGCCAAGGCTCATTGATGCACGTGGGGAGCGAAGGCTGGCCCGCGTGGTCCGATCCAACAGACGAGCTACTGTAGCTCAAATTGCTTAAGAAGTTAATGCTGGTTCTGATAGAAAGGTGTCAGAATACACAGTGCATCGCAGTTTGTTGCGTATGGCACTGCATAGCCACAGGCCAGTCAGGGTGCCCATGCTGACCCCTGTCCACCGCCGAAAGCACCAACAGTGAGCATGTGAGCATCAGAACTGGACCACGGAGCAATGGGAGAAGGTGAAATTGCTGCAAATCATGTACACCTTTTCATAGAAACGATATTCCCTGGTGGCTGTGGCCTCTTTCAGCAGGATAATGCGCCCTGCCACAAATCAAAAATGGTTCAGGAATAGTTTGAGGAGCACACAAGTTTGAGGTGTTGACTTGGGCTCCAAATTCCCCAGATCTCAATCCAATTGAGCATCTATGGGATGTGCTGAACAAACAAGTCCGATCCATGGAGGCCCCACCTCACAATTTACAGGACTTAAAGGATCTGCTGCTAACATCTTGGTGCCAGATACCACAGCAAACCTTCAGGGGTATAGTGAAGTCCATGCCTCCACGGGTCTGTTTTGGCAGCAAAAGGGGGACCAACACAATATTAAGAAGGTGGTCATAATGTTATGCCCGATCATGTGATTCATCAAAACCTCAGGCGATTCATCCAGACATCAAGCACGTCACAAGCTGAACTGTTCCTTTAAGAAAACTCCAGTAGATATGGGCAGTACTTAGCTGTATGATTAAAAGCACCATCATACTGTACACAAACTACCCAGAGAGATGGAAGTCTAGATAGCAGCTATCTATTACTTTAAGTACATGGCACTGAATAACACAGGTCAATAATTCAGCTGAAAGTCAATCTCTTAGATATCAGATCCCAAGGTCGGCACATCACAATGAAGTACAAGCTGACATTCAATGAAAATCAAGCTCGCTCTATTGAGTAAAGTTAATCTATAGAACCGAGGGTAATTGTCTAGTGACCAAGGTGAAAACAGCACTAGGACAATAGAGTGAGCTCATCTTCATGCGTACTGTAACCCGATTCCAGCTCTCATAGTGGACATGCATTCACTTAGATGATGTACTGTACCACACACAGATGCGCTCACAGAGGACAAAGTAACAAAGGATTTTTCGTTAAAAGGATGAGACGGCATGCTGTTTGAAAAGGCTTGACAATCAAAATGATAAAAGAAAAAAAAAATATCAACAGGAATCTTAGAGATCAAATACTATCATTTGAATTTTGTAATCATAAAAAATAATAAAAGACCTTGCACAACAATTATTCATACCAGACATCATAAAACACTTTGAATATGCTTGAGATTTCTGATTGAATTTGTAGTGCTACAACCAATATTACTTTTATTCATTTAAATAAATACATGAAAAATGCGATTTTACGTTCACGTGGGGCTTTAATGGCACATAATTTGTTCCTGTTTTTTTTAATTTGTCATTGGGCAAGGAGATGAAAAAAACCTGGGGAAAAAATGAAGCTCAGCTGTATCATGTAAAACCAGCTTTTATTGTAATTTGATGATACAATGGGAATATGCTTCAATTGCTCTATTTCCCTTAGGCCCGGATTATGGACTAAGACTGTCATTCCTTTACAAGATTTAGGAGGGAGGAAGAGAAACAGTGGGAGGTAGAGAGAGAAAGATTGTATTTTAAATTGTTCAAAGGATCATATCTCTATTGTGCATGGATGACAGCGAAAAAGGTCACATCACACTGTCAAAGGTCATAGCCCGGTAGGAGAACTGTTTGATTATTCCACATCCATTTAATCCGAAAGAATAAAAATGTCAGATGTCAAAGTCACATAAACTGATGACTTATAACCACTATTTTTCAAGGTAGGCAGTTATGAAAGGACAGGTCACAGAAATTGAGGTACAATCTACAGGTAATTTCAACCTAAGCTGCTCTCTATCTCCAGGCAATGTGAAATAAGTGTACACTGAGGTTGACAAGATGTTTCAATTACAAATCTAATTTAATTTTTGCAATTCGCATCAATATGCACTGGTGAAAATGGTGCATTTTTTCCCCCTCCAGACCACTGTCAATATTGATATTGTAATTTATCTTTGCAAATGTGGCATATTTTTGGCTCCCTGTCCTTGAATTTGCCAGTAACAAGATTTTTACTGTCTGTTCGGGATATAAATGTAATGTAAATGCAATGATGTAACCACATGAAGATTGAGGGGAACCAAATGTAATATTTGATATTATTATTATTATTTTTTTAATCATTGAAAAAACCCTTTCGGTTGACTACTAATCTTCTAAACATGCAGCTTCGGCGCCACGAGGGTCCCCCTTCCCGCTGCTCCATTAACAAACAACCCCTGAAAAACTAAAAATGATATAACCAATATATATGTTTCACATTTATGGGAAAAGAAAGAGCATCACTACAAATTCTGAAAGTGAACAGCAGTGTTTTAGCATTACAAAAAAATGTCATTTTAACATTAACATTAAATATAATGATTTATTCTTGTTATTTTAATTTATATTTGTCATTAAATATAAGAGCAAATAGGCAAATAAACAGTTTCTTTAAATTTTTCAAGTAGGCCTTCATTAGATCTATTTAACAGAAGCATTCAAGTAAGAAGCAATACAGAAACTGAATAATCAAATGTAAAAATAAAACATCTCAACTCAACTCAATATCACATGAATTAAATATCCATTGATTCATATTAAAGCTACAAAAGTTGTTCAGTCAAGAGCAGTGAGTGATTTTCTCTTTCATTTGTCTGACGCAGTTACAGTATTGTGTATTAGGCTGGTGTCAATTTAAGACCAAATGCACTGATCCTATTGACACACATCCAATTTCTTTCCAAACTGTTTACATTCACCGTGAAAGAGAACTGAATTCAGGATTGTGCGCTGTCCGAGAGGCGTCTTTCTGTGCGTGCGCTTCGGGTGTGTGTCAGACAGCGCGTCAGTTGTTTTTAACATCAAGCAAGTCAAACGCAAGTAACACTTGCGTGCCCAGTCTATTCTCTGCTACATGCGTCACCATAAAACTTTAAAGTTTTTTTTGCAACTTTTTGAAGTAGCCTATTAAAATCATTCAGATATTGTGATATGTACATTTGTAAAGTTTCATGCAGCCCTAACATATATATACACTGCCTGGCCCAAAAAAAAGTCGCTGTTTAGATTTTAATAGGCAAATACTTAAGAGTCTATGGATGGATCATTATTACAGTGATTATTATTTTTCTAGCATGTTATATGTTTGGCAACAGTTCTTTTAACCCTAAAAGATGGAGTGTGTAGCTTTTCATTTCTTCAACAACCATGTATTAAGCTGTATCATGGCCATATTCCAGGATGACAATGTCAAAATTCACCAGGCTCAAATTGTGAAAGAATTGTTGGGAAGGAGCATGAAGAATCATTTTCACACATGAATTGGCACTGACCTTGACTTCAGTGTAAGTTTATGCGATGTGCTGGAGGAGACTTTATAGAGTGCTCACCTCTTGCATTGTCAATACAAGATCTTAACCAAAAAATGATGCACCTCTCGATGGAAATAAATGTTGTGATGTTATTTTCATCAAGAGGTGCATCAAATTTTGGTCAAGATCTTGTATTGACAATGCAAGAGGTGAGCACTCTGTAAAGTCTCCTCCAGCACATCCTAAAGACTTTCAATGAAATTAAGGTCTGGACTCAGAGGTGACAATTCATGTGTGAAAATGATTTTTCATGCTCTCTGAACCATTCTTTCAAAATGTTAACCCTGGTGAATCTTGACATTGTCATCCTGGAATATGGCCATAATGTGTCTTCCTACATGGTTGTTTAAGAAATGAAAAGCTACACACTCCATCTTTAAGGGTTAAAAGAACCGTTGCCAAACATATAACATGCTAGAAACATAATAATCATTGTAATAATGATCCATTCATAGTTTCTTAACTATTTGCCTATTAAAATCCAAACAGCAACTTTTTTTTTTTTTTGGCCGGGCAGTGTATATACATACTGTATTTATACTGTATTTATATATATATATATGAAAAAAAAAAAAAAAAAAACACACTAACCTGCGATGACATGCCATGACATGGGTAGAGTATGGCCCTGTCATCCTCCTCTGACCCCTGGTCAAGGCAGTACCCGCTGGCTTTACTGTTTCGCACCTAAAAAATAAATAAATAATAATACACACAGACAGCTAAATCATGACGCATGAAACATGATCACACGTGTACTATTAAGTAGCCCAATTCAGCCTAAAGCATTTGTGCTGCTCTGAAGGTTGAACATAATTGCACATACACATGCTTTGTCAAATCCATTTGGGAGATGCCAACATTGAGCGTCCATAAAACCTAATACTGGCCAGAGGATGAGATATGTGGAATCTGTGGTCTAGCAGAGATATTTTCAGAGACAAACTATTCCAATACAGCTATAGATTTTCCGCCCCTGCAGTTCCAGAGATCAATGTAGAAATGCAGGTCTCATTTTTTCTCCAACAAATTGAAAATGCTGTAAGATTTCTCTTCTATTGAGATTTAGGCTTGTTGAATTCTAACACACGTTGGGTTTTCATCTTCAATGGGAACTTTCCATAGATATAATGATTTTTACACTGTACAAGCTCTAACCCTACCCCTAAACACAACACTCATAGAAAACATTTTTTACATTTTCAAAAAACATCAATCTGTATGATTTATAAGCTGTTTTCCTCATGGGAACCAAAAATGTCCCCACAAGATCACGCACACACACACACACACACACACACACACACACACACCCTCCCTCCCTCCCTCCCTCTACCCACACGCACTCTAAAGTTAATAAGGGGCTCATTAAATCTCATTATGAGGAAATTGGAGCTAATCCCAATGCTTGCTACACTGTTGCTATGGAAACCAATTATCTTTACATTTCTGTTGTATAACTGCAGTTTTTAACATTCAGTACAAAAATGCAACTTGCAGTGCTTAAATAATGTAATCATGTGGAAATGGCTATATACTCAAGGATAAAAAGTCACTTTAGAAAGATTTATTTAAAAAAATCATACTCAACTTGTATCCATCACTTCAATTACAATGGTTCTTTCTTCACAGCTACTTAGTATATACTTACAATCTTTTTCAAGCTGCTGAAGTGACAATATTACTTTAAAATCTGGCAAAAACAAAGTGTAACAGAATGATGGATTCTTCACAGGAGTATAGAGGCATTAAACTAACAGTGTATGAAAGCACATGCTTTTCTATGGAAGGTTTGATTGGTTTAAAAGGGTTGATAATAATGGGTTGGTTTTTTCTTTATTACCTCTC
This sequence comes from Megalobrama amblycephala, assembly GCF_018812025.1. Taxonomy (NCBI): domain Eukaryota; kingdom Metazoa; phylum Chordata; class Actinopteri; order Cypriniformes; family Xenocyprididae; genus Megalobrama; species Megalobrama amblycephala. Next base: position 33,780,006 of record NC_063047.1, read on the forward strand.
CATAAGTGATGGTGTTATTATAAATTCTCATCTCAGGATAGACATGCTCGAGGTACCAGCGAAAGCTCCTGCAGTTCATTTTCTTCCTCAGCGCTACACGCTCTGACACATCTCCAAAATCCACTCCTGGGTTCTGGAACAACAGAAAGTTAAGTTTTATATAAAATGCGGAAAAAAAGTTAAATCAACTACCCCAAGTGAATTATTTGTGACACTAATAATAAATGGTGTCACAAATTTAGCCTGCTAATTAAAGAACTGTTCATTTATTAATTTAGTGGGATTACATTTCCACAACCTGCTGTTCAAGCTTTTAATAGACTAGTTGTGTAGCTTAGGACAGTCTGTTCTTGAAGTTCGTATTCGTCATTTTGAATTTCATATTCACCGTGTTCCATCATCAGTCCATCGCACATAAACAAAAGAGCTCTAATCCATGTGAAAATTGTCAGGGAGAACAGGAGGAGTGTGTGTTTGCATTTATGTCAGTCATAGGAGACTGCAATTGTTCATTCATTAGGAGCCGCTAACATGCTAATCATCTGTTTAATTACCAGCGTTAGCGAGTGGGCTCAAGTAAGCATGGAGAAGTGTTCAGTGGACTGAAACAAAGAACTTCTAATGGTATTCAAAAACTCTCTGCTAACACTCTCAGAATCTAAAACTCAATCTCTGATTCTCAGTGGTAGTACTAATAGGAGTAGGTTTGCCAACCATCCTGTATAATACAAAAATTGTCCTGTTTTTCAGGGAACAGAACTATGTTCAATGCATACTGAATGCAGTTTGTCCAATTTTTGAGAGCTTGCACCCAACTGTTGAGAACCCTTCAGTATTCATCCATATTTTTCACTAGTTTTGATGCTCTGTTAAAGTGTCAAAAATAATTGTCTATGTAGAAGCTAAATTGACATGCATGTAATGATGTGTAACAATTTATTATGACATTAAAATTAATTTATGTGTACTACAGAAGCAATGAAGTCATACGTCAGCAAGCAAAAATCAAAGTGACTGTTTTAAAAGCGTTTTAGCAATTAATTCAGTCAAGCAATTACATTTTTAAACACACTCATAGCTGCAATCATACTATGACTACAGCAGTTGTGATGCAGCAACACAGATGATAAATTAAAAATCCTGATAATTTACTCACCCCCATCCAAGATGTTTATGTCTTTCTTTCTCCAGTTGAAAAGAATTAAGGTTTTTGAGGAAAACATTCCAGGAGTTTTCTCCATATAGTAGACTTCAATGGGAACCAACAGGTTGAAGGGTGACCTTTTCAACGTGATTACGTAATGAATGGCGCATCGCAGAGCTAGTGCAAGATGAGCATTTGTGGTTAAATTATTTATTTATTTATTTTTAGAAAATGACAGATCGCAGGCTCGCGGCCCAAATTTCGAGACCGCGCGGACCGTGCGTGTGCAACAACGCATGCGCAAACAGGAAAGAAGAGTCCACTAGGTGGCAATATGCACAGTACTGAGCACAATGTGCAATCGTCGAAGAAGAGTGTGTAAAGAACGATTCAAAAATAAGACGAGTAAACTCAAAAAACATGCCTTCTCCATTGTTTTTGATTCCTGTTCTCTTGGTGTATCTTCTGAACTATGTTGCAATGGTGACTGCACTATTTTTCTTCTCCGATCCTGCCTAGCGAATGTCCGGTTGTCTGGTAATAGTATAGAAAAAATTGCACTGTGCATGTGTCGAACTTTGCACTTTTTTTAGTATACTTTGAAAGACACGTGGACGCGACTGCGTGCGTGACGCGTCTGGGCGCGGAAAGTGAAGTGTCCGGGGCTTTATTCCTTGGCTGTTATCATGTAGAGCCCTATGAAGCTACATTGAAACTGCAATTTGGACCTTCAACCCCATTGAAGTCCACTATATGGAGAAAAATCCTGGAATGTGTTCCTTAAAAACCTTAATTTCTTTTCAACGGAAGAAATAAAGATATAAACATCTTGGATGACATGGGGGTGAGTAAATTATCAGGAAATTTTAATTCTGAAGTGAACTAATTAACCTAAAAGTTTAACCTTACTTTATCAGTACAATCTTGTTCAATAAAGGCTTTTATGAAGCAGCATACAATAATGGAGCAACCTTCACACCCATTGTTTTTGGGGGGAACCTCTTACTAATAACCATTTTATAAATGACAACCATTATTTAAAGGAAATATTCATTTTGAATAAATTCGTGGGACAGAAGAAATCATTTTATTTTCTGTATAAATCTGCAGTTTGGATGTCAGTGTGAAAACCTACTGTTGCATTTACTGTACTTTGCTTCTATACTGAAACAGATCTAAATGCTGTATTGACTATGATGAGTGTTTTATAAATAAACATTGCTATCATAAATATGTACTGAAGACCAGTTACAAGCTTAGTGAGGGCACTTTTATAATAGATAGGAATGCACCATGTGGAATTGAACACTACTGCATTATGAATTAATGTCGTCCTCAAAACATCTATTAATAATGTATACTTGGCTGTTATGAACTTGTTTTTCATTTTAAAATTATCTGATATAATTGTTAAGGGGTGAAGTATCTCATTGCATTTATTGACCAAGACCATTCCTGAAACACTTCAAAGCAATTAAACCTTTTAATAACTTAAGTGCTGGCTCTGGTTGAATTATCCTTTCAATACAGTTTTTCATTTCAGGAAGAATAATGGCCTGTGTTTGCAAATCATGATTCATCCAATTAAATGCATATTTTATTAATTTAATGCTGGAAACTGCAAGGTACAAGAGTGCCCTTAATAAAAAAACTTGAAATACTTATGCATTTACAGCATACCTGTGTGAAACTCAGCTTCATCTACTGCAAAGATAATGTTTGCAGTAATTGTGTTTTGAGGACGACATTAAAACTGACTCTGACAAGTTGCCAAACTTAATCTACAGTCTCGTTCTGTGTATTGTGCCTTGCGCAGAAGACACACAAGTAAATTAATCAGGACAAAATTAATCACAGCAATCATTTTCCATTAACCATTGGCTGTCTAGACTCAAACAAATGAGGTTGGGTGAGCGTGATTGCGTGATTACCAAAACGTTCACTCACGTTCATGGGGATATTCCAGGCCATGTAGACGTGGGACTTGAACTCATCCATCCAGACCTCTGCTGCCCGCAATGCATTTCGCTTGGCATAGTAGTCGATGTCATTGTTGTACGGTTTCTTTGTACGTTCAATATGCGCTACTCTGGCACATGGAAGAACCTCCATACTGCCGCCACACTGCCACACCTGAGACAGAGAATGTAAATAAAAAGTTAAAACTATTTTTCTTTTTCTTTTTTTTTCTTTTTTTTTAAATATTGTGTAAACAAAAGTTTTTAGCATGTGCAAAACTGATGCTAAGATGCCCATCATTGAATAATGAAGATGGAATAATTAAGAATGATGAAATGTTTTTGAAAGAATACTTTTCTGCTCAGCAAGGCTGTATTTATTTGACATAAAATACAGTAAAAATAATAATATTGTGAAATATTATTACAATTTTAAATAACTGATTTATATTTGAATATACATATGTATATATATATATATATATATATATTTGTTTTGTTTTTTCCTTCGATGGTAAAGCTGAATTTTCAGCATCGTTACTCCAGTCTTCAGTGTCACATGACTTTTCAGAAATCATTCTAATATGCAGATTTGCTGCTCAAGAAACATTTCTTATTATTATTAATGTTGAAAAAACTTGTGCTGATTATTATTTGAGTGGAAACTGTGATACAACAACAGTAAAGACATTTGCAATGTTACAAAAGATTTCTATTTCATATAAATGCTTTTGTTTTGAACTTTCTATTCATCATATAATCCTGTAAATAATGTATCACAGTTTCAACAAAAATATAAAGCACTGTTTTCAATATTGTTAATATACCATTATTTATAATTGAGCACCAATATCAGCATATTAGAATGATTTCTGAAAGATCATGTGACACTGAAGACTCGAGTAATGATGCTGAAAATTCATCTTTACTATCACAGAAATAAATTACAATTTAAAATATATTAACATAGGAAAGAAAAGTTATTTATTTAGTTATTTATTAATTATAAATATAATTTAAACTCCATATTTATGCTTATTTTTGCTTTTTAAATGCTATACTGACAGTCCAGATTGTGACAGTAAGCATATATGACCATAACAAATGATGTGTAATTTACAGAATAAGAAAAAATCTAAACATTCTTATCCAAACATCAGATTGTGCTCAAAAAGATCTGCTTTTTATTTGGGATGCCTACTTGCTCGTTGAGGTTTGCCCTCTTCATAATAGAAAGTGTGTGAGCTTGCTTGATACAGCAATTAAGTGTTAAGGGCCATTAGCTTGTGCTGAGATGAGAGAAACAGGGGATGATAAATGAATGTGTGGAAGAACGAGTGCAAATATGTTCTTCCCCTGAGACCCACCAGTCACACTAATATGCTGACTCTATCTGCCTCCACATCATATAAATAGATGAAAAAATGTACACTGTAAACGTACACTCTAAAAAGTAATACAGTAAACCTGTTACCACAACTTAAATAAATGTATAGTTGCAAGTTAAAAATTCTGATTTACTAGTCTAATTAAACCTTTTAAGTTGTAAACATTTTTTTTTAAGTTTGTTGACAATGTTACATTAACTTAATATTGTGTGTAATTTAAACACAAATTTCAGCGTTAATTCAGCTTGATAACTTTAGAAATTGGGCCATTTTAAACCAGAGCCAGCCTGCTGCTGCAGTGATGACAAGGGCACGGGAAAGTTCAAGGAAACGTTGCTGAAACTGCTTCACTGTTGGAGCATATATACAGAAGGTCTGATGACCTGAAAGGCCGACTCCTTACAAATGAACATATGTAGATTAATAATTGGCCATTAACATTACATTACTGGGTATGGAAAAAAAACAGAAATATGTTAAACAGAACAACAACAGCAGCTATACTAGACTTGAAAAGACCACACATTCACACATTTTTTAGCACATGTTCACAGGTTTTTGCACCAAAAACAGTGAAAGTTTAGTTTGAAAAATTTTTTTTGGCCGTTAGAATCGTTCATGCTATTTTTGCTGCAATCAAAAAAGTTTAGGGTCAGTAAGAAGAAATGAGTACTTTTTTTCAGGATAAGGATACATTAAATGTAACAAAAGAGACAGTAAAGACTGTTACAAAACTTTTCTATTTGAACGTATTAATCATCAAAAGAATCCTGAGCACCCACGGAAAATTACGAGATATTCTCCATGGATTTTAACAAGAAAAAAAATCGATTGCTATTGCTATCAGAAACGATCCTTATACTATATATATATATATATATATATATAGTTTATTTAAGGCCGTTTCAATGACGTTATTTTAATGGCAAAAGTCGAGAGCGCGTCCAGTGTTGAGCGAGCACAAATCTCAACTCGGATTTCCATCACTCTCGCGCTCGCTCAGATTCAGAATCAGAACTTAAAACTGTCCTTGCCCTGTCCCTAAAATGGTCTTCTTTCCTGGATTTAAAGTTGACAGAAGCTTTTAACCACCTGACTTTCATGACTGACTGACGAAATAACAGTGTAGGCTACCTTTAGGTAACGTTACTGTCTGATCATCAGATTTCAACGAGAGCACGACAACACTCATGAAAAGAATGTGCTTGTTTTGGGTCGAATTCAAATGAAACATCCAGTTGACATTCATTTGAGTTCCCTGGTATTGATATACAATCATAAATAAACTTCTTTGATCTTAATGAGAGAAAAAAAACTATGCGAGGGCGGATTCGAACCGCTGATAATTAGAGCACGGGCGAATTTCTGACTGTATTAACGATAACGCTACCACGAGACCAATGGGGAATACTAAGACAAAATGCAAATTTGTCTAAAATATAGTAGTAGTTCGATACTTATATTGTAATGTAGCTGTAAGAATGAAACTATAATATCTTTAAAAAAAAAAAAAGGGGGGGGGGGGGTTTACTGGGCACCCACCGGCAGAAACATAAATCGGCGCCTATGCTGAGAAGAATGCTTTTTGCAGCCAGATGGTGTAGTTACAACATGTGCCAGCAGGGGCGAACAGAAACCAGGGACACTAGAACGTCTCGGTTACAAAGGTAACCCTCGTTCCCTGAAGGAGGGAACGGAGACGTACGTCGGACAGACCGACGAATAGGAATCTCGCTAGAGAGGCCAATCTACTTCGAGTGTAACTAAAACGAGCCAGTGCACATTGGCATGCAATCATATGCATCAGCTGCTCGCCTCGCAGCGCGGGTATATAATGAGCAGCAGGTGCGTTGCATCTTCAGGTTTTCGCTGAGGAGCCGAACCAGATAGGCAGCAGCATCAGCGGGGTACAGCGACTGTGGCGACGGGACGTACGTCTCCGTTCCCTCCTTCAGGGAACGAGGGTTACCTTTGTAACCGAGACGTTCCCATTCAGTCGGTCACGTTCGACGTACGTCGGACAGACCGACGAATAGGAATCCCTACCAAAGCGCCACAGGAGCTGCCCCCTTCCAGCGCTCTGTAGTAAGCCACCTGAACCCCCTTGCCTGAGGATGGTGGGACAGGGCTAACACAGAGAGAGTCGACCACTGCTGTTCCCCAAAACCCATTCAGTGAGACTATTGGATAACGCTGGGAAAGCGTACCCTTTCGCTGGGAAAGGAACGCTGCGGAAGCCACATCCTTCCCCGAAGGAGTTATGTGGAGAAGTACATATGGTCTAACCCTGTAGGGCTGTGCTACATATGGAAGAGCTGGGGTGACTCCAACCTGATGAAGGGTAGGTTCTCCCAGAGGGAAAGACACGGGCTTCGTTTAGGAGCAACCGTGGAACCAACCATATGGGATCCCCGTAGGGTCACACATATGGAACCCAGCCTAAACCCGGTTCTCAAGGATACAACGGAGTATAGGCCTGGCGCCAGACGCTCCGCCACGTTGGCTGCCGAAGGGATATCGGAGGACTCGACAGGGTCTGCCTTGTAGGGACTCTCTGGAGAAAAGAAGCGCATGTAGCGCAGCAAGCCGACACTAAGCCGGGGCCTCTCCATGCCTCTGACCTGTGGCGAGAACACGGGAGGAGACCGGCTCGACACGAAGGCTATAGTATCTAGCAAACGTGTAGGTGTCGCCCAGCCCGCAGCTCTACAAATGTCTGTCAGTGAGGCGCCACGAGCCAGCGCCCAGGAGGATGTGACACCTCTCGTGGAGTGAGCATGCAACCTGAGCGGGCAGGGCACGCCCTGAGCTTGGTAAGCCAGGGCGATGGCATCCACTATCCAGTGGGCCATCCTCTGCTTGGAGACAGCCTTTCCCTTCTGCTGGCCTCCATAACAGACAAAGAGCTGGTCTGAGGTCCTGAGGCTTTGGGTTCTGTCTATGTACTGTCGCAAAGCGCGAACTGGACAGAGCAAAGCCAGGGCTGGGTCTGCCTCCTCCGAGGGCAGCGCTTGCAGGCTCACCACCTGGTCCCTGAAGGGAGTGGTAGGAACCTTGGGCACATAGCCAGGCCGGGGTCTTAGTACCACATGGCTATCACCTGGCCCGAACTCCAGGCACGATACGTCGACCGAAAATGACTGCAGGTCCCCTACCCTCTTGATGGAGGCCAATGCAACCAGCAGCGAAGTCTTCATAGACAGAATCTTTAAGTCTGCCGATTGCAAAGGCTCAAAGGGAGCAATCTGAAGTGCTCTTAGCACCAGAGTGAGGTCTCAAGAGGGTATGGAGGGGGGACGAGGAGGATTTAACCGTCTCGCCCCCCTAAGGAACCTGACGACCAGGTCGTGCTGACCAACAGATTTGCCATCTATGTGGTCGTGGTAAGCGGAGATAGCAGCAGTATGGACTTTGAGGGTGGAGGGGGACAGCCTACGCTCCAACCTTGCTGCAAGAAGGAAAGCACGACTCCGATCGAGCATCCTCGGGGGTCTTCTCGGCGAGAAGAGCACCACTCAACGAACAGGTTCCACTTCGAGGCGTAAGCACGTCTCGTAGACAGTGCAAGTGCCGAAGTGATGGTGTTAAGTACCTCAGGGGGTAAGTCACCTAGAACCTCCGCGTCCCATCCAGGGACCAGACATGGAGTTTCCAGAGGTCTGGATGCGGGTGCCAAAGAGTGCCCCGTCTCTGAGAAGAAGGTCCTTCCTCAGAGGAATGGGCCAGGGAGGGCTGTCGCAAGGAGTGAAAGTTCTGGGAACCAGGTCTGGTCGGGCCAATAGGGCGCAACTAAGAGGACCTGCTCCTCGTCCTCCCTGACTTTGCACAGGGTCTGTGCAAGTAGGCTCACTGGGGGAAACGCATATTTGCGAATGCCCCGGGGCCAGCTGAGTGCCAGTGCGTCTGTCCTGAGTGTTCCCTCGGACAGGGGGTAAAACAACTGGCAGTGGGAGGTTTCCGGTGAGGCAAACAGGTCTACCTGAGCCTCTCCAAACTCTCTCCAGATCAGCTGGACCACCTGGGGGTGGAGTCGCCACTCTCCTGGCAGCTCAGCTCGTGATAGCTCGTCGGCCACATGGCTGAGCACACCAGGGACAAGAATGGCATGAAGCGACCTCAGACACTTCTGACTCCAGAGGAGGAGATGGCGGGCGAGTTGCGACATGCGACGGGAGCGTAGACCACCTTGATGGTTCATGTACGCAACGGTCGCAGTGTTGTCCGTACGGACCAGTACATGCTTGCCCCGTAGCGGCCCTTTGAGGCGGCTCAGAGCAAGACGTACTGCTAGCAACTCGAGGCAATTGATGTGCCAATGCAGATGGGGTCCCGTCCAAACCCCTGACACTGCATGCCCGTTGTACGTGGCACCCCAGCCGGTGGCAGGAGCATCTGTGAATACCACAGCATGCCGGGACACTTGTTCTAGGGGCACTCCTGCCCGGAGAACAAAGGGTCCGCCCACGGACTGAAGGCTTGGCGGCACTCCTGAGTGATTAGCACCCGGAACGTGCCGCGTTGCCACGCCCATCTCGGGACTCGGCCGTGAAGCCAGTGTTGAAGCAGTCTCATATGAAGCAGACCAAGCGGGGTTACTGCCGCCGCGGCCGCCATATGCCCCAGGAGCCTCTGAAAGAATTTCAGTGGGACTGCTGTCCTGCCATTGAACGTATTCAGGCAGTTCAACACCGACTGAGCACGTTCCTCTGTGAGGCGTGCTATCTGTTCGACCGAATCCAGCTCCATACCGAGAAAAGAGATCCTCTGCACAGGGGAGAGTTTGCTCTTTTCCCAGTTGACCTGAAGACCCAACTGGCTGAGGTGTCTGAGCACCAAATCCTTGTGTTTGCACAACTAACCCCAGGACTGTGCTAGAATGAGCCAGTTGAGGTAGTTGAGAATGCGAACACCCTGTTCTCTCATGGGAACAAGGGCTCCCCCTACGACTTTCGTAAAGACGCAGGGAGACAGGGCCAGCCCGAAGGGTAGGACTCTGTACTGATATGCTCGACCTTCGAACGCAAAGCGCAGGAATGGCCTGTGTTGCGGAAGAAACGAGACATGGAAGTACACGTCCTTCAGGTCGATCGCTGCAAACCAATCTCGGGGACGGATGCACTCAAAAATGTGCTTCTGCGTCAGCATTTTGAACGGTAGCTTGTACAGGCTCCGATTCAAAACTCGCAGGTCCAAGATTGGTCATAACCCACTGCTCTTTTTGGGTACAATGAAGTAGGGACTGTAGAACCCTGACCTCATATCGGCTGGAGGGGCCGGCTCCATCGCGTCCTCCGCCAGTAGGACTGCGATCTCCGCATGCAAGACAGGGGCAATGACATCTTTCACTGTAGTGAAGAGGACGTCCCTGAACTTGGGGGGGATGCCGGGCGAACTGAATCGCATAGCCGAGCCTGATGGTCCGAATGAGCCAGCGAGACGGACTGGGGAGCGCTAACCGGGCTCGCAGAGACCGTACAAGTGGGACCAAAGAGACCACCGGCGTACCCGCAGCGGGGCAGCGAGGTGGAACACAGGGACGCGGCTCGGGGGGCTCTCTTTGTGAGGTGGCCCGAAGCGGCGTCACAGTGTGCTAGGCAACTACTTACCTGGTTCCACAGATGGACAGAGGGAGCAGTCGAGGCTTTGGCTGCCCGCTGCTCGCTGCTGTCCGCTGGCGACAGAAGAGGGGGATGAGAGTGGTGAGGTTTTTCTCCTCCCACTGCTCTCCAAACCCTCTTCAGACCTGGAAATGGAGGAACTGCTCTTTTAATTTTGGGTACCACTGCCTCTTGGGTCAGTGGCGGAACAGAAACAAACCCAATAAAAGGATTTACCACCCGGCCCTCCTCCAGGGGTGGAAGAGCAGCCCCACCCATCTCTGGGTCGCCCGTCTCAGGGGTGATTCTCACCAACCACTTAACAGCTGCAGAGACGGGAGGCGTCATCTCCCCGCAATGGACACAGCAGAGCCTGCTGGGCCAGAGTTCTTGCAGGGGACGACACCCTTGGCGACGAGCAGACCGAGGGGCGGCCCAAGAGGAACTCAATGGTTTGTCATGGGAAGCTCCCCGATCCGCTACTAACTGAGGAGAACCGCTGGGCTCAGTCCTCGACAGTGTCACCGAAAAGGCCACCTCGTAAGATGGGAGCATTGAGACAGGATTTAGCTTGACAACCTCTCGCACCTCACAAGGTAAGCCAGGGGGCACTTCTGGACCACTGAGGTGGACATCGTCTGGCTGAGGGCCTGCGCCGTGACTTTGATCACGGTTAGTCAACAAGCGCAGCTCAACCCCAGCACAGAACTACCCTCATGCAAAAAGAGTGCCTTGGCCTCACATGCAGGGTGGGTGTGGTCTGTGTACAGCCACCCCAACCAAGAGGGTAGTGAGAGAGGAAAAACTTATGCAGATTTTGGCATTCCATATTTATGGCACCAACATACCCCCATACTGCCAAGTTTTCCATGCACATCTGGAAGACCCAGGAAAGCATGGCTGTAAACTCCGAATCTGAGTCAGCATAAGCACACACCATTACAGTGGTCAGCGTCACCCTCATTTCCAGAGCATAACAGCACTCTCTCCGATGCTGCAATCAACGTCTGTCCCTCAGCTGGAGCTCTGAATGAAATGCTAGGTTCCCCTATGAGAAGGACCAGCAATCCAATCCAGAAACTGCACAGCTTGCAATGCGCTAGAGAGGGAGGGGCCCTAGGGGGTTGGTTCCCCGAAGGAACCCCTCAACCTCATGTCACCCAAGCCATATCAGCAAAGTAGACCTCTTCTGGTGCACCAGAGAGGGCGCTACAATGGAGATTATGCAAGGGAACCGCGCATCTAGAGCGCCGAGCGAGCGCTGGGTTGCCGTGACAACCCGCGCTGCAGCCCGGCAGCTCGACGGCACACGACACGCAGAGGAGCGAGAGGTTTGCTCTCGCTGATCTCCACGGTCTTCCCAGAGTGTCGGGCAGACCCACGGCTGTGCTTTTACACACAAGCGGCAGCTGGCCAACAACAGAGGGGACTCAAGCTTCCCGGAGAAAGAAGAGTCACGACCGGCGTGTCGACGTGATCATGTTCTCATATGAAAACATGAAACACCCACGAACATCATTTCAACACGCGCCCAGACATGTGAAACAGTGATCGTGGCCGTCAGTGAGGACAGGAACGACCGCATCCAGAAACACAAGTAGGATGTCATCTTTAAAAAGACGCGAATCTACTTGTGTAAGATCTTTCAGGGACTTTACTCTTTTAAAAGTGCTGAAGCACGCAGGGGAACGGCCGCCGCAACACAGACAGGGATTATGTGCAGCCTGTCGTGTGCTCTCTCTCTCTTTGAAGGCGCTCACTCTTACCAGCCGTAAAAACGGCTTTTCAGCGCTCAAAAGCGCACCGTACCGGCCGTGAGAACAGCCTTCCGACGCTGTCAAAACAGCTATTTGCTCAAAAACGGCAAACGAAACAAAAACAGAAAAAGAGAGGACTTCAACCCCGCTGCTGTGCTGTTCGCCTGCACTCGGAAAAAAAAGAGAAGTTCAACCAAAAAGCTTGACTCGTCTTCTAGCAGACACTCGCTTGCAGAGAACAGGAACAAACACCGTTCGGCTCCGAAGCGAAAAGCTGAAGATGCAACGCACCTGCTGCTCATTATATACCCGCGCTGCGAGGCGAGCAGCTGATGCATATGATTGCATGCCAATGTGCATTGGCTCGTTTTAGTTACACTCGAAGTAGATTGGCCTCTCTAGCGAGATTCCTATTCGTCGGTCTGTCCGACGTACGTCGAACGTGACCGACTGAATGGGAACTAGAACTAATTGAACAGTAAATTAATTAAATGAATATGTTTGATTTAAAGAAGTTAGACAAATAAAGGGAGAACAACATAAATACACAAATACACAGGAAATGAAAAACATGGAACACCTGGAATTAATCAAGTGAGAAACTGTGGGAAAACAAAACAAAATTAGGTGTAAATCAGTAAAATAACATTATGTATTTCTTCTAAAAAATGTTGTTTTGAACTGAATTTGCATCTTTGGTGACTTTACGCTTGAGAACTCTACTAGTGGAAGTGCACTACATCTCTTCTGCACTCCTTCGCTTTTAGAGCTTGCGGTCCTCTATCTTCCACTAACCGTGACATTAATGGAACTAGCTATGCATTCACTGACTTTCATTAGCTGTGAAAATACTTTTAACTTCAGCACCACTGATCCATAGTGCAACCTTGGTGTACAAAATCAATCTCAGAGTAGTAGAGTTCTGTTATGGTCTTACCGCCAGACGACACATGCTGTAGGTCTACCTTTTGCCTGCTCTCTCTCTACAGTGAATACTCCATTGTATGCTTTGTTCAAGCTCAATAAAAGCCTACTTTCAGTCACGGAACAGACAAAAAGACAACAAATTAACTTGTTAGCTTTCACTGTTTGGATTTTAGTTGTGTAAAGAGACTGCCCACTCTCTGAGGAGGAAGTTAAAGGACCTGCATTACAATTCTAAGATAAAAACCCTATGATATCCAAATAGGAATTAGCATTAAGGTTATCTATATGCTAATACATTTCTAAATGCTGAAATGTTAAATGAGCGACTCTAGGATTTCAATATTAGGGAGGTATGGTTACAGTAACGTAAAAAAGTAAAAAAACAAAGTAAAAAAACAAAAAGAAAAAAAAAAAAAATATATATATATATATATATATATATATTTAAGTATGTCTGATTTTATTTCATTAATATTCAACAGATCATAATAATATTCATTTAGAATATAGACAAATAGACTGTAATTGTCCAGATTGGCAATATGTTCAATATGCCCTATATTTAACCATGCTATTGTTTTCTATTAAAACAATAACAGCACGTGAATCCATCAATTTTCCACTTCTATCAAATCATGCTTTGCCTGTTGTCTTCATTGCTTTCGTTTATATGCCTGTGATGTAAACTAAATACAAATTGGGGTCTACTAGAATAGATTTTCATGCTTAAATTTTCAAAAAACACATTATTTTTCATATATTTTTCATTATTGCAGCACATCTCTTCCCACACTCTAAAACATAGCTGTAATAAAATGAAACAAATTTACACAGTAAAATACTGTTTTCTTTTCAAACAGTAATATACTGTAAAACAATGCATTCTGGGTAATATTATTTGTCATTTTCAAGAAAGTAACATATAGATGTCTCATTTTGTCCTCCGGAGGTCGCATTTGAAGGCTGCATACATCATCGAGGCAGTCTCATTTAAGGAAAATAACCGTTAAATTGCAAAGTAAAAAAGAAATCACAATATTTTACACCACACAAGGAATAATAGTTAATTTTATTACTGTTACTTTTCTGAAATAAGACATCCTTGATGACGTATGCACCCTTCAAATGTGACCTCTGAGTCGCAGCGTATACTTTCTCGAAAAAAACAAATATTACCCAGAATGCATTGTTTTTACAGTATATTACCAAAGTCCCTTTAAGACAAGTCATTTCACTTGGCAGCCATCTTTGAAAGCCTCTTGGGCATTCAAGTGCAGCTCATATCTCTTTGAATGGGGAAACATCAAATTCTCCAAAGCTGTTTGTCAAGCTTTCAATTAAATTTCATATTTGAAATCACCAATGAAATCTGACAACAACTGTCTCATAAATTTTGTTTCTAAATGCTCGAATCATGACAAAAAAACTGTATTTTTCAGGCTGGATCCAGCTAATGCGCATGCGCAGTCCTAAATGCGCGTCTCTTGTGCCTCATTTCGGAGGCGCGCGTCTGACTGTTTCTATAGGAACCAGATCTTCTAATGGCTGCTGCAGTGATGTGATGACTTTACCAATCAGCGATTGGCTCTTATTTAGAAGGCGGGACTTATTCCGCCATATTGACTTTCTCCCATTCAAAACAATACGAATGACGTATCTTGTGTTATTCTATAGTCTTTGATATTACTTATGTATATTATAATGCATTCTGGGTAACATTAATTGTCGTTTTGGAGAAAGCATAGGCTACTTTCTCGAAAACGAAAATTAATATTACCCGGAATGCATTATTTTTATGGTATATTACTGTTTCAGTGGAAAACGGTATTTTACTGTGTACATTTATTTTGGTTTTTTACAGCTATTTTTCTGTCAGTAATGCTCTGTTTAGTTCCTGTCTCTATGAAGCCCCTCCTTCTGAAAAGCACAATGTGCTCTTATAGGTCGGCTGGACCAGTGTGTTGTGATTGGTCAACTGCTTCAAGTGTGTTTGGGAAATGTTGCACCCCTTACCATAACCACAAGTTTCAAAACACTACTAACACAACTCAACCAGGCCTCACCAATTTATTTTGCATATGCGTATGGGCAGGAATTATTTAAATGATGAATATTGTGATGTGTACATTCCCGGAAGAAAACCAAGACTACAATTGAGGCATTTCAGGGAGTTCAGAAACAGTGCTTAGTTACTGATATAAAGAATAACTCCATTTGGAGTGGACTTTGTGTTTTGTAACTTTGCTCAAACAGCAACATTACACACTAAAAAAAAGTTGAAAATGTAAAAAGCACAATAGTCCCTCTTTAAAGAAAATGCATGCACAAATGCATAAGCCATAAATGTTTTGTTAAAGAGGCATTATTTATCACACATTAAATATTCGGCTTTGCATAGGTCAGTGTTTAAAGAGAGTTGATGTAATGCATTTCAGTGGCTTCTTTCATATCCTGCAATAATCTGTGTTTTTATGTTTACTTCTGAATGACTGGGTATCACTGAATAAATAATAGCATTTATGCAGGATGTCCTCTATAAAAATGGCCTCTTTTACTGTTTAGATTTGACCTTTGCATACAAGCGGCAGTGATATTGTATGATTGAAGGGACAGTATGTCAGCGGCATGCAGGTCACGTTCCTGCAGGTCTCCTTCAGAACATTAGTAAAACAAATCAGACTCTCTCTGGACTCAGGAGCCATGTTGATGAAATGATGATTGTTAAAGAGCACTGACAGAAACACATTTACCTCATGCTGAGAGGGAGGGATTGTCATTACTGAGTTCCACTTTTTTTTTTCCAGCCGTAATTAAGTGGTCTGGACAAGAGGCATCAAGGTCAAAAAACACAGGCAGAACAAGATGGTGGCAGTAAAACTGTAAAGAGCTAAAGCCAAGAACAGTTTCTCCTCCTAGTCTCCTCCATATCACTTTAAAATATAGCATATATTCTGTCTAGAATTCAAATGAGTCCAATACGTTTTGTGGTCTGCTCCGACTCGCACAATACGATACGCTCTGTGCTATCGTGTCTCTGGACCGGAGCAGATTGTGTGCATGCTGATTTGGTTCATGTGACAAATCACGTGAAACCAGTCTTCATTCGCCCCCAGCAGAAAGCATATTTACACTGTCTGAATTGTTCCCTATCCCCTATATAGTGCACTATGTGGCATTCACCATATAGAACAGTATTTGTGTGAAAAAGTGACCGATTTCAGCAGCAGCTTTAGTGTCTATTTATAATGTAGGGGGCAGGACACTTCAGATTCTAGAGAGCATTTGATTGGACAGAAAATCTGATGAGAAACTAAAGTACAGGGTGCTTCGGCTTCATCAAAATCATTGATCCATATTGGTGGAAGTGAGAAACTATAAGTTTTTTAATGTTTTGGAAAGAAGTCTCTTATATTCACCAAGGCTGGATTTATTTGATTTAAAAAAAAAAAAATACAGTAAAAACAGTGATATTGTGAAATATTATTAGAATTTAAAATAACTGCACTGTAAAAAAAATATTTTCATGATTTGTTATCACAACATTTTTTCTTTTGTCAAATCAACTTCAATAATTAATGTGCTTCAGATAACATTATATTTTGAGTTTCTGTTGATTAAACCAATTGCCTTCATTATTTTAACTCAAATTTTTAATTTCAATAAACACAACCAAGTAACTTACTTTTTTAAGTTAAACCAACAATTCTTTTTTACAGTGTGGTTTCTATGGTAATATATTGTAAAATGTAATTTGTGACGTGATGGCAAAGCTGAATTTTCAGCAGTGATCATCGGTCTTCAAGAGTCACATGATCCTTCAGAAATCATTCTAATATGCTGATCTGGTTGTCAAGAAACATTTTTTATTATTATTAACATCAATGTTGAAAACTGTTGTGCTGCTCAAGTATTCTGTGGAAACTGGGGGGGTTTCTTTGTTAAAAAGAAAGTTCAATAGAACAGCAAATAGCAGTCAATATAAAAGTCTTTACTGTCATTTTTAATCGAAGTTAATGCATCCTTGTGTCAAAGTTATGTTTTATTTTATTGTCATCGTGTTTTAGTTTGTACGGTGACCGGGAGAGGACATGTTCGGTTCACTTAGTTTTGTCGTGGCCACATCATGTTAACTCGTGGGAAGGTGATTTCTTCTAGGCCTTTATTAGCCTATTTAATGTTCTAACATATTCTTTTATCATTTATTAAATGAAGTTTGTTATCAAAATGATAATAGCATTCAAATTGTTTGTTGTCTATTGGCAACATCACGCGCAATATAATAGGCTATTTATATCTTATTACATTGCGCGCTATGTTGACTGTATAGACAGCATTCAAATAATATATGAATATAATAATTTCTTAATTCTGCCCTTATTTTATCATTCTTAATTAAAAATAAATATTATTATAGGCCTATCCATTTTTGATAATTCCAGGTTGCCATGGTCATGCAGGTTGTTTACGCATTTTACGAGAAACATATGTTGTTCCCTCAAAATATGATCTCGAGGCCACGACTTTACATTGCGTGGCCACCACATAAGGATGTCGTTACCTCGACAAAATGATCTCGAGGCCACAACTTATTATCACGTTCCCACAAATTAACATCTCGTGGCAACGACATATTATCACATTCCCACGAGTTTAAATGTCGTGGCCGCCCTGCTTTTGTGTGCTGTATTTCTTGTTTACAAACCATCTGCTATCCAGTTTAATCAGGCATTTCCAAAAACCTACAGTAGCTATCAGAACCAACCCCTCAAGACTGGCAATTGTGGTGAGCAAAATGAGTTCAGCAGAGATTTTGTGGGTGCATTTGCAGTTACATGATTTGCATAATTCCTTTAGTGAGCTGTGTGCTAAAACAAAGAAATAGCACATGCAAATTAATGGCGCTATCAGTGGGTGCAATTCATTCACTCCTCCCTCTAACTCTTAATCAACCCTGTTTGGCCAGTGTTCGAGTGATGTATTTTCATTTGTTTTTAAAAAGTTACATCATCTCATCCTCTGAGACACATCCCAACCCTTTGAGAAAATTCTGCTCCTCCTCTCCTGCTCCCTGAGCATTATATTCTCTGTCTCACTCTCTTTCCCATTCTTCCTAGACAGGGAACAGACAAAGCTTTACCATCTATTATTTTAATCACGTTAATTATATCAGACGGTTTTATGTGATGTACGGTTCAGATCAAGCACTGGCTAATTTAATTGGACCCTCTTGCCGGCCTGTGCTCTCTGTTTCAATGATCAGCCACTATTGATGATCATTACAATGATAAAAATAGCAATAAAAGGCCATGACTTAATGCTGTCAGACAAGCAGATAAAAGTGCCATGGTAATTCAAACTGAGATTTAAAAAAAGCTACTAAAAACGATTTTGACATCATGTCTCATTGCCCAAAAAAAGGTTACTCTGCATAAACTATGCTGCCTAAGGTTTGGTGGTGAACAGTATGGTTCCTCTAACAAAAATGGACCAAACTGCCCGTACTTAAGCCAAAATACCCAAGTTAACACAATTATTACAGTAAAACTTTGGGAACTTGGTATTAGAAAACTGAATAAAAATGTGTTTTGAATGACTTAAACTATGACTAAAATCTACTCTAATTTTCATCAACGAATAAAAACTAAATGAAAATGATAGAGAGGGATGATTTGGGAAGATATCCAGTCAGGACTGCCAGTGTAACGTGCTGATCTAACCGCGGGAAACATGGCACTGTTGCGCGCTCTACAGGCTCGCGCAGCAGCACTTCAGACTGCTTCGCAATCAATGAATAGCGCACATTATGCCAAGCAATTGCTTACAAGCTAATGTTGATGAATTATGACAATGCTTACTACACAATGTTTATATGGTAATATGTTTTAGACGGTTGTAAGAATGCATATTTTATCTCCCTCATCTGAACTTAAATGAGCAGCCTGCGACAGTGCAGACTGCAGACATTTCAAAATAAGAGTCACAGTGTATTTCGGGATGGTTTATAATTATTATTTTTTCCTGGTCATTGTTATTTTGTTTACACAATAAAGTGTATTTGATTTAATTTAAAGGTGCCATCGAACGTTTTTTTACAAGATGTAATATAAGTCTAAGGTGTCCCCTGAATGTGTCTGTGAAGTTTCAGCTCAAAATACCCCCTAGGTTTTTTTTAATAAATTTTTTTAACTGCCTATTTTGAGGCATAATTAGAAATGCGCCGATTCATGTTGCGGCCCCTTTAAATTCTCGTGCTCTCCGCCCACGGAGCTCGTGCTTGCCTTGAACAGCATAAACAAAGTTCACACAGCTAATATAACCCTCAAAATGGATCTTTACAAAGTGTTCATCGTGCATGCTGCATGCATACATCGGATTATGTGAGTATAGTATTTATTTGGATGTTTACATTTGATTCTGAATGAGTTTGAGGCTATGCTCCGTGGCTAACGGCTAATGCTACACTGTTGGAGAGATTTATAAAGAATGAAGTTGTGTTTATGAAATATACAGTTGGCACGTTTTTAAAAATGAAAATAGCGACGGCTCTTGTCTCCGTGAATACAGTAAGAAACGATGGTAACTTTAACCACATTTAACAGTACATTAGCAACATGCTAACGAAACATTTAGAAAGACAGTTTACAAATATCACTAAAAATATCATGTTATCATGAATCATGTCAGTTATTATTGCTCCATCTGCCATTTTTCGCTGTTGTTCTTGCTTGCTTACCTAGTCTGATGATTCAGCTGTGCACTGATCCAGACATTAATACTGGCTTGTGTAATGCCGTGAACATGGGCTGGCATATGCAAATATTGGGGGCGTACATATTAATGATGCCGACTGTTACGTAACAGTCGGTGTTATGTTGAGATTCGCCTGTTCTTCGGAGGTCTTTTAAACAAATGAGATTTATACAAGAAGGAGGAAACAATGGAGTTTGAGACTCACTGTATGTCATTTCCATGTACTGAAATCTTGTTATTCAACTATGCCTAGATAAATTCAATTTTTAATTCTAGGGCACCTTTAATTTCTATTTAATTCATAGTAAACTACTGTATCTTCTGTCACAGGAAGGAAAGACTAAGAACATTATTTGACACATTATTCTATATATTTTACAGGTATAAGGGTTATTATAGTTAACTAAACCTAAAACCATAAAAAAATCTTCATTACCTGAAATAAACGTTAACTGAAATACAAAATAAATAAAAAATGTAAATTTGTTTTATTTAATCTAGTTTCCAAGCTTTAGCTTAACCTGATGTACTAAAATAACTAAAACAGAAAATAAAAAAAAAACTATATAGACATTTAAA
Organism: Megalobrama amblycephala; assembly: GCF_018812025.1. NCBI lineage: Eukaryota > Metazoa > Chordata > Actinopteri > Cypriniformes > Xenocyprididae > Megalobrama > Megalobrama amblycephala. Next base: position 33,800,106 of record NC_063047.1, read on the forward strand.
AGAAAAACTAAAACACATAAACATACAAAATTACTAAAACTTTTAGCTAAAATTACAATGAAAGCAGAAAAACTAAAAATCAAAACTAATCAAAATTTTAAACAGAAACTTTAATAGTACCTCAATGATAAGTGTGTCAGTCCATGAAAAGCACTGAATTGAGCTCTCTTTCGTGTCTTTTTGCACTTGAATGGTCAAAAACTGTCCGCTTTGGCGAGTAAAGTACAGTTGGTTGTCTTTAGTGAACATAAACAGTTTGGAGAATATCAGATGTATATCAGTGTATTGGATCTGTGTATTGGTAGAGAAATGCTTACTTAATGCATTACAATTTAACTAAATTAGATTTAACTAAATTAACTTATGATTTTTAGTCAACTAAAACTAGACTAAAACTAAAACAATTTCCAATGACTAAAATATGACTAAAACTAAATGGCATTTTAGTCAAAAGTCTATGACTAAAACTAAATCAAAATTTGCTGTCAAAATTAACACTGCCTGAAAGTGATCCCATAATAATTTACTATGATTTTACTTCAAGATAACCATAGCAACTGTGGTATGTTGGAAGGAACAGTAGCTAGTCAGCATAAACAACATATTTGGTCATTGAAATAAAGCTGAAATAAAATAAAAATATAAATATTTAATGAAAATTTTAAACATTGCCTTGGGAAGTAACTGAACTAATAAAATGACTAGCATATAACAAAATGACTAAAATAAAAATAGAAAATAGAAAGATAAAAGCTAATTCAAAATATTCATACATACTATAACAGTATAAATACTACTAAATTAATACTGTTATATACCATTAAACAACACCCAAATGAGACTCTCAAAGGGACAGTTCACCCAAAAATGAAATTTTGATTATTAATTACTCATCCTCATGTCGTTCCAAACCAGTAAGACCTTCGTTCATCTTCAGAACACAAATTAAGTTATTTTTGATGAAATCCGAGAGCTTTCTGACATCCCTATAAACAGCAACGTCATAACCAATTTCAAGGCCTAGAAATGTAGTAAAGACAAAGTTAAAATTGTCCATGTGACTGCAGTGGTTCAACCTTAACGTTATGAAGCAACAAGAATACTTTTTGTGCACAAACAAAACAAAAACAACAACTTTATTCAACAATTTCTTCTCTTTCCTGTCATTCTCCTACGCTGTTTATGTTGTAAACGCAGTGCAGCCCTTCCAGGTTCTCATTATTGGAACCAATAATTATAGACTCATTATTGGCCAGCTCCTGTGTCGTGGTGCTCATGTGTACAACATCGGTTCAGTCAGAAAGCTCTTGGATTTCATCAAAAATATCTTAATTTGTGTTCCAAAGATGAACAAGGGTCTTATGGATTTGGAACGACATGAGGATGAGTAATTAATGACAGAAATAAAATTTTTGGGTAAACTAATCCTTTAAGTTTACATTTGGACAGGAAGGATAAATCTGGCTAGATGTGGAGTACGAAAGAGAAGCCTTGAGCCTGAAAGCATCTGTCCACTGTGAGCAACTTGAATAGGATAATCGACTTTTCCATTGTGCCCTTTGGGGACATTCTAAAAAAAAAAAAATCAGTTTAAGATTTCCAATTACATATTCATTTTCCCTCCCAGGACAGGATGAGATGCATAGGCTGCATTTCTGCCAGTGAGCTTTACTAAATGAATTATCATTTCCCCCTCAGCCGTCGCTAACTGTGTTTGCAGAGGATCTTTAAACTGTTTGGATTGAGTTGCACAGTAATAGTTTTTGCCAAGACACGAAGAAGATAAAAATGACATTGGATGATGGCACGTACTTATAATAATGTCACATATTAAAGTAGCATACATGCATTGGCATTCAAATAGGACTTAATGAGGCATCCTTTGAGGTAAATGGAGGTTTATATTTCCTGTTCAAGAGTTACACAGTAAATGTTTGCTCCTATTCACATTACACGTCTAAGCCACTAGTGAAGGCGGCGTGCTGTGGGGTTCTTAGAGCGTAGCAGGAAAAATAATCTTCTCACGCAGAGCATGTGATGATATATAATGCAGTGATGTTTGAAGGTTAATGTAAAGTTTAAGCTCAGGAATGTTAGATATCATAAATCAAAGCTTGGCTTTAAACTGTCAGACAAATGCAAGCACACTAAGGCCCAATATTCTATATAAGGGGTTGCTAACTATCTGATGTCAAGGACCCCCCATTATGACTATCCCCTTGTGAGGGACCTTCTTTATAATATATATAGGCATCTGTACAATTTCATGTATGACCCATTTAAGCTGTGTGAGAAAAAAAAAATGTGACATTACAAAAACAAAAATGTTTGCAAAATGAAATAATTGACTGTAAATATGTCAATATTATGAAGCCAAAACAAATTATTAAAATGTTATCTAGAAATTATTTACTTTGTACTAAGTTGACATCTTTTTTTCTACCCACTAGAGGTTCAGTTGTATTCAAATTTATTTGTGCAGAGCTTTTGCTCATTGCTAAGCAGTTTTCAGAGAATTACTCTTCAGTTCCCAGTGAGCAAGATAACAGGCAGAACGATACAAGAACAAACTATTCTTAAGTTTTTATGCAATGGAAACAAATCTATAGAGTGTTTTTTTTTTTTTATTATTATTTTTTATTATTAATTATCTCATTATTATTTCTGTTAAAAACTATTAATGAAATAATCACCATTAATCTCACAGTTCTTCGGAAAGCAGAATAAAAAAGGAAATACAAATAATATCAAATGTATCATTATGTATTTAATTAAAAATGCCACTAGGGGCACTATAGCAGATATTTTCCTCAACTTCTTTTTTTTTTGGTTCTGTCATTCCGGAACAATAAAATATCTTTTGTAATATACAACGTAGCATACACTAATGCTAAAAATTTGGGGTCAGTATATATTTTTTAGGAAATAATACTTTTATTCAAAAAGGACACATTCAGTTGATCAAAAGTGACAAAGTTACAAAAGATTTCTATTTCAAATAAATTCTGTTTTTGAACTTCCACTGGACATGCTGGTTTTTGCCTCATCACTGGCATGAAGTAGCCTTGTTGCCAAGTTTGGGTGAGTAAGGGCAAAAAGCACAAGATATAATACCTTCAATGCCCTGTAGATGGCGATAGCAGAAAATAATCTGCTGCAGAAAAAGTTAGGTGCCCTGCAAAATGTAACGAGTAATTGCATTACTTATCACAAATGTATTGGAGTAAAGAGTGCAAACTTATTCAAAAATGTAGACAAGCAGACAGTAAAAGTTGCAGTAAAACTCCAGAGTAGCCAAAAAGATACTTAAAGGTGCTAAAGGGGATCTTTTCGTCGACTGAGAAACCAAAGACTGTTAGTGAGTTTTTGAAATGAGCGCATGTGTAAGAACAACCCCCCTCCTTCACAGCTCATTTCGAGGGAACGCCTCCTAAAACTCGTGCACGAGTATTGGAACACGAGTGTTTACCACCGGCATTCGCTGTGTCGTGTTAGTGGATTCATTATGTCGGACTCACCGCAGGTAACTCATAATCTGCAGTTGTTACTCCTGCCTCCTGACAAAAACACTGCATGCGGCGCCTGTGGAGTGTAGAAGGTTACTGGAGCGTGCAGCCGTGCACGTCTCGCACAAGGAACGTCATGGCAGTGACTGACAAGCCAGAGGGCCAATCCGCGCACGTCTTTCACAAGGAACGTAATGGCAGTGATTGACAAGCCAGAGGGCCAATCGTTTACGTGATGATCGCGTAAATGATTGGCTGATGTTTTTAAGGCCCTACCTCGTGCACAGATGATGTATATTAATATTATTCCTTTCAGTGCACCTAATAAATAGTCTTTTATCAGTTAGTAAAGACAGTTTCAAGTAATATTGCAAAAATGTATAAAACAAAACATCCTCTTTAGCACCTTTAAATACAGTAACTATTTATATTTGCTCAAATACTTTACACCACTGTATTTTTGATCAACTAAATTCAGCCTTGGTGAACATAAGAGACTTCTTAAACATAAAAAAAGAAAAAAAAATCTTACCCAAACTTTTCATTGGTAGTGTATATTTGAAGGATCCTACATCAGGATCTACATTGACCTCCACAGTATCAGAGGAAGGTCTTATTGGAGTTAAGTATTCATGGTGTACAAAAATATATTCAATGTCTATCAATATTGTCTGAAAGTATATGTGCATTTGTAGCATATATATGATTAAAACATGATGCTATTTAATATCTAAGTCTGTTAATATGTGAACAGTTGCACCAGTTCTAGAAGAAACTATTTAAAATTCAACTCATGCTATCTTTTCTTTGCTTTACAAGTTCTTACTCTAAATTCTGACGTTCTTGACATTTGCTCTTTTCCTTTAATATGTGTTTGATAAGCTGTAGTCTCTTCCCCCCCGGCGCCAGCTGCTAGAGTACTCAGGCCACCCCAGCTAAGAGCGCAGAGCTGAGAGAAAGCCACCATGAAAAGAAGAACAGCCATCCATTCCTTCCATTTTAACAAATTGTCAAAAATTGGTGCCTCAACTGAAGCACAAAATTGCTTGCTCTCTCGGTACACGTGTACAGTGATGGGTAGGTACAACACGGCAAGAGGATATACCCGCGCACGCTCACACACACGTAGACACTTGGCATCCCCGGAGAACCAGTCCTCTGAAACAGGATGATCTGTGGGATGTATCAAAGATCTCATATGAGCCATAACAGAGCGCCTGCACCTCTCATCTCCTCTCTCTTCACTAAACACAGAACAGGGGAGGTAAAATGAGTTCCAGATCTGCAGGGTGAACTAAGCCTAATGGAAATTATAAAGCTCAATTTTGGCTGAGAGGAGAAAATAAATTCAGATTGTACAGTGAGGGAAACATTGGAACAAACATCTCCTTGGCTCAGGTCCTTATAAGCTTTCTGTGCCGTATTATTAGTTTTGTCAGCTGTCAAACAACATCTTCATTATAAGACTTATAAGACATATTATAAGACAAAAAATAGGACATAAACATTTTTGGGGCATTAAAGTGATGGTCGGCCCAGAAATATTGACATCGTCACTCTTTAATCAAACATCATAAAAAATTAGTTAAAGGTTTCATATTGTGTAGTTGCATTTGGAGTCAATTGTTGTTGTTGTTGTTTTGAGATAACGCAATAAAACATCCCAAATTGTGCGGACATAACTTTCTGGCCAGCCTGTCATACAAAGAAATTATGAACACATGCAAAAACAAGAGAGACCCAAGGAAATATTAATAACTGATTATATTGTAGTCAAAGTAGGCTTTTTTTCTGAAAGCTTTTTGTTTTTCTGTACATTTTTTTTTTTTTTGGATAGTAAAATAAAACATGCTGTAGTTTGCTCTTTTTATAATATAAATAATTTCATCAGAGAAATAGCTTAACCAAGTTTAGGGTTTTGTTCTTCTCTCATATTTAAAATATTTTTTTGAAAAACTTGAAAAACTTGAAAAAAAAACATCCCCTACAGACATCACTTTTGGCCACAACTATATATATAATAACTGACATGATCCATGATAACATGATATTTTTAGTGATATTTGTAAACTGTCTTTCTAAATGTTTCGCTATTTTCATTATTAAACACTTGCAGTCTGTATAATGCATAAACACAACTTCATTCTTTATAAATCTCTCCAACAGTGTGTAATGTTAGCTTTAGCCACGGAGCACAGCCTCAAACTCATTCAGAATCAAATGTAAACATCCAAATAAATACAATACTCACATAATCCGATGTATGCATGCAGCATGCATGACGAACACTTTGTAAAGATCCATTTTGAGGGTTATATTAGCTGTGTGAACTTTGTTTATGCAATGATAGAGTCGAGAGCTCGGGAGGGGGCGGAGAGCACGAGCAATTAAAGGGGCCGCAGCCTGAATCGGCGCATTTCTAATTATGCCCCAAAATAGGCAGTTAAAAAAATTTTATAAAAAAAAAATCTATGGTGTATTATGAGCTGAAACTTCACAGACACTTTCAGGGGACACCTTAGACTTATATTACATCTTGTAAAAAAACGTTCGATGGCACCTTTAAAATAATAAGAGCTAAAATATACATAAGCATTCACAGAAAAATAAAAATGAATGATACTAAAAATGGAAATAAAAGATAATAAAATATAAATATGATAATAAGAAAATAAAATATAAATCAATTAAATATGGAAGAGTATACCAAAATAAAATGGTAAAGAAAGGATTAAACAGGATTAAACTGAAATTTTTTTCTGCTGTACTTTTGACATCATCTTTAAAATGTATATGGGGTTAAACTTTTTTTTTTTTTGCGAGGAAAAAATGTGGACTTCTATGTAAACACTTTCCCTTCATGTTAAATGAGCAGCAGCTCTTACTAATGCTTTTTGAGTTCACTGTCAGGTCCAATATAGTTCGCAGTTCCCCATCCTTCGTTAACAAGCTCTTGACAAAGCTACTTTACATTGTGAGAAAATGTGCTGCACAAACTGTTAAATTCAATTATGTAATGAGAAATCTTGTTTACAGCTTTTTTTTTTTTTTACTACAATCACTAGAACTAGTTTCTCAATACTTGGGTCACTCTTCACACAGTGAGCATAACAGCTGTCTATGTGGGCTAAACTGTGGATCATTTATCATTGCTTTGGCACAAAATGCATTCAGTGCTTACTTTTTTCAAATTACATGAACTGTTTTCTCACTTAGACACAGCCACCAAAAAAAAAAATCTATTTACCTACAGGCACACAATTGACATATTCTTTTCAAAACTGTTAAACTTAAGTTAAACCTAACATGATTCAAAAGCACATTTCTACAGTAATACCATATTGAAATATATTCCAAATCTAAAAAATCACTGCTCATGATATGTCCCTTTTAAAACAAATTAGACTACATTCCAGATATGAGTTCTTTTTCCTCTAGCTGGTTATATCAGATCGGTTGTGATATTACCTTGAAAAGTCTGAGATTCTTAGGCCGTTTACACCTGGTATTAAGATGCGTTTTGGTTGATCGGATCACAAGTAGATAAGGGAGACACATTCCTGTTTACACCTGGTGTTTTAATCGGTCTCTTTTGTCCACTTTCAACCACTTCTGTTCTGATTTCTTCAAGGTGAGGGTCTCTGGGTGGGTAACTGTATGTTTTTTTTTCAGATCTTTCAATCTAATGGACACAATAAGCTTGCACAATTTATGAACATGCCCAGAGACATCGGAAAATATACAGAAAGCATTAGCTTTCGTTTCTGCTCTGATAGCCGCAAGACCACACCGAGCGCGGTGAGTGCATATTAGAAATCATGAATGGTGAGAGATCATTGTGCTTGGTACATTTTGTGTCTTCAAACCAAACTTGGTTGGTTTAAATCCCGTCTGGCTAGAGCGCTTCCCATAATGTTTACGCGTTAGTTCAGTAGGCGGAGAGTAGGCGGTCTTTCGTGGCTGTTCTGAGCTTGTATACATTTCAGAGTCTGCTGATTTTCTTGAATATGATCCACACAGACAGGGGAATGCACTCCCAAAAAAGCTTTCTTTCTCTATGTCTTAGCTAGTTTTCTAAAGCAACTGATAAACATATTCCCCCGATAACCCAATTAAAGAGAAAAGCTGCATTGATCCATGTGGTTAGTCACTAGTTAGTTATGCAAATGAATTCCATCTATCTACATAAAGCAGAGAGACAGACGCTCAGTAATCGAACAGCTTCCCATTGAGCATATCAACAGAACAAAATATATGCCTTTGAGTCCATTAAAGCTGCATTCGATTGACCAAAGGGCAAAACAATTGTGAATGTACAATACAACCTCAAGAAAAGATGCTGCTCAGAAAGATTTAAAAGCTTTACAATTCGCCAACATGATCCAAAGGTCATCTTCCTTCTCTCTCTTCACGTTTGTTTTGTATTTGCCTTTCGTGTGTGTGGGTGTGAAGTGAAGCAACCACAGATGGAAAAGACCCGCTCACCTCTGTTCATTATGAAAAAATTGCTCCCTTTTGGAAGGTTTGAAGCAAGGACAAAAGTCACTGGAAGGTCTGACATGCTGCTTTAGCCTCTGTTCAGGTTTTGCTTTACATGTGATTCTACGTGAAACCCATCTCATTAAGTCCTTTGAATGATTAGAAAAGGTTCTGCAGAATCGGGTCTGTATCTGAGCGACAGTCTCGCTGAATTTGTTCGCCATTAGTTTCATCAGACCTTAATAATTCAGGAAAAAAAGACAGCAGAAATCTGTGAAATGTATATAAATATTTTAAAAGATGCCTCTATCTTTTGCCATAGTTCATTATTGAAATCATTGACAATGCTGAACAAGACAAAGACTGACTATTAAAGGGGTCATGCATTTTCATGAACTTTTGACATTGTACTGTAAAAACATCCAGTAAGTGTCCAAAAACAGCTTTTATTGAATCCAAGGCTCAGAAAAGGACTTGTTTGGAATTTTGTCACATTATGACTTACAGTTTTTCTCCATTGGTTTGGCTCATTTCTTGAAACAGAAATTACATTCTCAAAACAACATGGACAAATCTCCAAACCCCTTGGCAATTGTTCACAACAGAATTGAATTTCTCATTCATTTCATCAAATTGCAAATGTCTAAGTACATGTCTCAATGTCTCAGTACATCTTTGCAAATGATTAAGTACAGGTAGCCTACATTTAGCACAATTTCCAAGTGAATAGATCTTGTTGATCTAAACTGATTGTTGATTCTCAGTCTAATGGTCGTTCGCTCCAAAACGTGTCAGCATCATTTCATTGTATAAGTCATCACGTGCACAATAGTCTGTTCAATTGTCAAAATTAGTCAAGAACATAATACCATGAATACCATATATGAATCCTTGGAACATTTGCTAAATTTATTACAGCAATTGACAGTCAGGTGAAACTAGAACTTGACTAACGAAGGAGGCGAGGGGGCAATATAACTATGTGTGCTGCCATATCTGAGAATGGTGTGGTCACTCACATCCCCAGACTTGGCCCATACAATACACAGAAGCTTCTCATCTTCTTGGACCGCCTTCATTTTGATTTGAACCCTGAAAATGAGAGAGGTCTCGTAGGGCCTCACCTACCACAATATGCCATTGTATGGGACAATGTGAATTTCCACCGTGGCCCGCTCACCTGGTTCACTACTCATCCAAGGATGGTTATGGTGTTCCTACCACCTTACTCTCAATCCTATTGAGGAGTTTTTCTCTGCTTGGATGTGGAGAGTGTATGAGCATCGGGCTCAAGATCAGAGGTCCCTGCTCCAAGCAATGGACACTGCGTGTGAGGATATTACAGGAGATCATTGTAGGGGATGGTTGCGACATGCACACCGTTTCTTCCCTCGTTGCATTGCAAAGGAGAATATACTCTGTGATGTGGATGAGAATCTGTGGCCAGACAGACAGCAGCGTGTGGATGGCCAGGAGGGTGAGGACGATGTCCAGGAGAGGGAGGGTGAGAACAGTGACCAGTGAAGAACTGTTATTCGTGAAACTCCAGCTTTGTTTACAGCACTGTAGGCTGCATATAATTTTCATTGTTTTTTGTTTGTGTGTTTATATTACAGTATATTATGCTGTATACATTTTCTTTTTACTCTGATGTATGGAAGTTACTTTATGTGTGTGAATGATAATGGTTACAATTTCCTTGGCAGTATGAGTGCAATGTGTGATGTCAAACCTTGGAGGCTACTCTTATCCTAAAATCCTATTTCTTTTTTTCAGTTTTATACACAGTGCATGTCACAACCATCCCCTACAATGATCTCCTGTAATATCCTCACACACAGCGTCTATTGCATAGAGCAGGGACCTCTGATCTTGAGCCCGATGCTCATACACTCTCCACCTGCAAGCAGAGAAAAAACTCCTCAATAGGATTGAGGAAAGGAGAGTAAGGTGGTAGGAACACCATGACCATCCTTGGATGAGTAGTGAACCAGGCCTGATGAGCAGGCCACGGTGGAAATTCACATTGTCCCATACAATGACCCATTACAGTTTTAATGTATTATGCTGGCTAGACAAAAACAGTACAGTAACCATTGTCAATGAAGGACTGGGCTAAGACTGAAAGGTGGACATGAGGGATATTTCAATGGTCCTCTGCCTTAGTGACAAAACATCTAAACATTTTGACTTGCAGTGCTTACACAATGCCAAAGGGACAAAGCATTTTGGGGGCACTGACTGTTTAAATGAGAAGGAAATTTAGTTTTGACACATGAGTGAACTGTTTTGGGAGAGGTATGAGCTTTTGCAGGTGAACCATGGTGTTGTGCCGAACCATCCACATTATTTTGACAAAAGCACCATGTGTGTTGAGAATGTCCGGTCTGTTTCAAGAAATGAGCCAAAGCAATTGAGAGGGATCTTTGCCATTTCTGTGGCACTGACTATTTATTTGGTAAAGGAATTTAGTTTTTAAACATGAGTAAACAGTTTTGGGAGAGATATTAGCTTTTGCAAGTGAGCTATAGTGTTGTACTGAACTGTAAGACTGTTTTGCCAAATGATCTTAGAGTTTTGAGAATGTAATTTCTGTTTCAAAAAATGAGCCAAACCAATGGAGAAAAACTGTAAAGCTGCAGTAGGTAACTTTTGTAAAAATGTATTTTTTACATATTTGTTAAACCTGTCATTATGTCCTGACAGTAGAATATGAGACAGATAATCTGTGAAAAAATCAAGCTCTTCTGGCTCCTCCCAGTGGTCCTATTGCCATTTGCAGAAATACACCGCTCCCGGTAAGAAACAACCAATCAGAGCCAGGAGGAGTGTCTTAGCAGTGTCAATTAAGCTCGCGTGCGTGCTGATCACACCCCTCTCATGCACAGCGCGTACAGGCGTTCAAATTCAAGATTACCGGTGTGCCGCAGCTTTGCTTATGCCGGACAAACAATCCAAACTGCCAATTCCTCGAGTGGCACCTGCTCATAAAATAAAGACGGGTAAACGGAAAAAGCCAAAAAGAAAGAATTAGATAGAGCCCGAAATAAAACGAGGGTAAATATCGGAGCGGCTTTTCCGAGGTGGAGGGAGCTACGTGTCCAGAAAGGATTAAAAACCGATGCAGAGTTAGCCACATTTCTGCTTGACAAGTAAGTATCCCTGCTTGATTTGTTTCATTTTTTAAGAACTACACAACTAAGATAATTTCAAAACAGGCCTGCCCGTCCCTTGCCTGATGCTCCGCGCACACCACGGCTTCCCCTTCTCCCCGCCCGTTGACTCCTCGAAGTCGCTGTGGGTGTGAATTCCTCGTCGGAGCCCATTGACTCAGTGTCAAATCTCTAGCCGCATAACATACAGATAAAATGTCACGCACTGTGCAAAGCAACAATTGAAACCTACTAATTCACTGGCTTGTCATGTTGCTGAAATAATGTACTAGCAAACCTTATTTAGCATTATATATCGATAGAATAATTACTTGCACACTGTAACGTTAGTTACTGTTATATTATCTTACTAGCTATTTATTACTTATTGAAATAGTGCAACGTCATATAGTTACATTACATGTATTGCAAAATACATAATGTTTTGAGGACCAATTTTGTAGTCAAAGTATGGGCAGGCCATAGTCAATGTAAATCATATTGTTGATGTTTCGTCCGTACCAGTGAATGTGCCATAACTGTTTATCCGCCGTCATCGGTGGCCCTGCTTGCTTACTAGCCTGCGCGTTCACGGCAGGCTCCGTTGTGATGGGGGAGGAGCTGTGGAGGGAGGGCTGTAGCGCAGCAGAGAGCAAGGGGGAGTGACCTGTGAGTTGTGCTTGTTCAAATTTTCAGGCTAAGTCAACGTTTTCTAAAAACTCCCTACTGCAGCTTTAATAGTGCAATGAAAGACCGCCTCTGCAGAAGAAGATCAACGCCTACTTCTACATCATCGTATCTTTGGCTCCACCCACTGGTGCGTTAGTGTGATGAGGAGAAGGAAAGACAGAAACAGGATCACTGGACTAAAAATAACATTACCTAACAAAAGGATCCTAATGCTAGGAATGTGGTTATTTATTTTCAACTATGTGAATGTCTCAGTAGAGCATTGTTTGTTTGTTCAGTACATTTCAGTGTGGATTCTTTAGTAATTCAGTCACATTTCACCGCAGGCTTTGCAAACAGTAAGTAAAGTCTGTACAGTCTTTTACTGTAAGATAAGGACCTGACAGTAATGCCACAACATGTAAGTAACCGTGTTACTTCTAATGCCTAATCTGTGATCTGATTTCTGATATGTAATGATTCATGTACAGTCAGACATTCTTTGTCTTAAAGGGGCTCTATGTAGGAATGACACCCAGTGGTCGAAATAGGTACTGCAGTCCAAATTCAAAATATTGTTTGCCCCTCCCCCTCCTTCAAAGATGCGGGTTGCCAGCTTGAGGACGCGCAACAAGGGGGAGCGCAATTGACAATGAAAGCTGAGGAGACTTACACACTGTAAGCTGATGAGTTGATTTATCTGTGTTTTAATATTAGACAAGGGCAGAACGTCTGGATGTGCACAGCAGAATCATCAGACTAGGTAAGCAAGCAAAAACAATAGCTAATTGCTAATGTACTGTTAAATGTGGTTAAAGTTACCATCGTTTCTTACTGTATTCACGGAGACAAGAGCCGTCGCTATTTTCATTTTTAAACATTTGCAGTCTGTATAATGCATAAACACAACTTCATTCTTTATAAATCTCTCCAACAGTGTGTAATGTTAGCTTTAGCCACGGAGCACTATCAAACTCATTCAGAATCAAATGTAAACATCCAAATAAATACTATACTTACGCGATTAGACATGCTGCATGACGAACACTTTGTAAAGATCCATTTTGAGGGTTATATTAGCCGTGTGAACTGTGTTTATGCTGTTCAAGGCAAGCGCGAGCTCCGGGGGCGGGGGAGCATGAGATTTAAAGGGGCCGCAACCTATATATTGGTGCATAGTTAATGATGCCCCAAAATAGGCAGTTAAAAAAATTAATAAAAAAAATTAATGGGGTATTTTGAGCTGAAACTTATAATTTTTATGATTAGTTAATCTCGACAGCTGTAATTGTAAAAAAATTTTGAGAGAGTTCCACATCACATGTAATACTTATTTCATATGCAAGATGTGACCCAATCATAGCAATGGCGGTTTATTACACTGAAGTCTCAAAGCAGAACACTTCATATCAGAGGGCTAAAAATGGCCTTTTGGATGAAAAAATCATTCTAACATTGCAAAACATTATAAAATAATAATAAAAAAATATGCAGTTCATGACTCCTTTAAGGGTGTGCAGCGAAGCCAATATCTGTATCTCTTGCAATGACAAAACTATTTGTATTTGTATCCGTATTTGGATAAAGCCAGATGCGGATGGGCCAAAAACCGGAAGTTTGTCCGAACTATATGAAAAGCCCATTTTATTGGTGGACTTCAGAAATGAGCAGCATCTGCATTTGGGTTTTTAAATCTAATCTAAATGCATGTTTCATTTATATACTGTATGTTTATTAAGTGAAGATAAGCATATAAGAATATATTATTTTATTTGCATCTGCTAAATGCATACATTTAAATGAAACTCCCAAAGTCCAAAAATATGCAGCTGGAAAAGAAAGTAAACAAATTTGTTGATATTTCTCACACTATAAAATACCACTCAACGGACCCCTGTGAGTCACCCTCCCCCAGCCTATGAACTCCTGCATTCCTGCATTGGTAAAAGAGCAAAATGTCACTTCAGGATAAAATTTAAGTGAGATACACTAAAATGCAATTACTTTGGGCCATAAGTGTCAATACAGCTTTTTCTGAGCCACTTTACAGCAGTTTTAATTTCCCTCGTGGGCATTTGGTACACTTCACACAAATTAAACTCCCATCATACCGCTTCACATTTTTTCTAATGTTTTTTAGTCTTCATATAACCTATTTAATCAGAGCCAATTCCTCTACAATGTCTTCTCTTCGACTCACTGCCTCAAAATCTCTTTAAGAAATGAACTATAAGGTTGTCTATTTGGTGTGGCATAAGGTTAATTATTGAATATGTAGCTGTCAGTCAAAAGTTATCCCTTCTGAATGAGCTGCATCCGCTTTGGAGGATTAACCAGATGCTGAGATGGATCATATGTTCCATCACTATGTTCAGCATCAATAAGCATTTGGTTTATTTCAAAGCTGGGAATTTGACGCATTTGCTAAATTGGCAATTCTGTCAATTTTTGTTTTTTTTTCGTTTACAAGAAATCTTCTGCAGCATGTACTGTAAGGAACAAATGGAACTCACATTGAACAGTCTGCTGGGCTCATGCAAATTGTGGGGACACATGCTGATTGGAAACACGTGACAACTACTCTACAGACTACTGGGGTCCAAATAGTCACTGCAGTTTTTTAATCAATACCAATCCAGTGAAAATAAAGGAAGAACAATGCCTCTGACAATGCAACACTGCTGATGCTGATTTTGGTATTTTGAGACTGACAACTGTATGTATGTAAGAGAAAGTACAACATTACAGGAAACTACTTACAAAGAAACCCACAAGTGACTCAGTCTGCTATTGTATCAACTGTGACTGAGACTTAACAAACAGACAATTTAAACCGTCTTCAATTAGACATTCCAAACAATACTATTCGCCTCTATAGTTCAATCTATCATCAGGCTGAAAAGACTTTTCAAACAACACTGGCAATGAATCTTTAAAATGAATTAAAGGATTTTTATCCAAATTATGCAAATCTTCCAAGGATATTCGACACCCCACAAAAAGAAGAGTTTCTGAATTTAAACAAGTTCAATTCTCCACAGGCTCACAAACCATGTGGGCCATGAAATTTCTCTCAGGGCTGCAGCTGCAGGAATCTACTTTCTTTGAACCCTACTGCCTTTAAAGCATTCGAGTCTGTGTAATTTGGCACTGAGTGCTTTCATTTCCGGCGGGCAATGCATTTACTCCTTGATGGAGTGGGGAATCTGCATGCTTACCCCCAAAACAGTCTCTAGTATGATGCCTTAGGCATGAAAGCATGAAGAAATGTAATTAAACATATGTCAAATGCTCAAGCTTTGTAGACAGAGTTAATTATATTGTCACCTGTGAATTTACAGAAAGGGTGGCCAGAATTGTGAATTGTAATTTCTGAGAGGGTCTCATATACAGCGCTCCATGAATTCCAATTACGGGAATACACTGCCCTGTGAATGTCTCAAATGAAATTAAAAAAAATTAACAAAGCAGACACTTCTTTGTCTCTACTGAAACTTAAAATTATGATATTAACAAATGTTTAATTCTCTGTACTTTGCTTATCTAAGGCAAATAATGATATTAAAAAAATGCCTTCACTCAGGACACTACTTACCCTCATACCAAGCTCAATGTTCTCTCCTCCATAGACCTCCATGCCTGGGTCAAGCAGTCCGATTTCTCCAAAATACTCACGATCCACAACAAAGGAGCAGCCGATCATTGCAGGTGTCCTGTTTAAAAGACATAGCGAAATGTACATGAGCAATTCATCCATCCATTCATTCATTGGATGGATAGATATAGTAGTAGCTGACTCTGAACATGGCTGGGAAAAGTGCTGATGAATTAATTGCTCTCAGAGAGAGAAGTCGACTGGAAATCATTTACGAATCAGAGTCTGCAGAATCTGCCCTCTCACAGAGCATGAAGAATTTCTGTTGAGTGGGTGTGAGATGAGCCAGAAGTCATATGTAAAGTAGAAACTGTGTGTGTTTAAACAGAAATACACACCACAGAGACTGTGCGGTGAGAGTAATTGTGCATACAGTAAAAATGTGTTTATTTGTTTTTGTAAGTGGGTCTCTTTCTTCCTACTCTCCCTATATTCCCACTTGGTTTCTTTCTCCTCGGTGTGTAATATTAAAACAACTACACATATGACAGTTTGCTGAGAAGGCATTTATCCTTAGATTCCCAGGTCAGAGATATACTGAACTTCTTTTAAAGATTTTTGAATTCAAAGTAAATTCCATTCTGTGAAAGATTCTGATCATCAGAAACGCCAATGATTCAGGCGTAGTAATAATAATAGTACTTTCAAAATGAGACACTTTTACACAATTTACTTTGATACTTTTGTACAATTAATCAATTTGATGTGTTTAATTGACAGTATGCTATGGCAGCGACGCTATGGTTTTGTGTTCTATTTCCGTGTAAACGCCACGTTCACACAGCAAAAGAATACGGTTGTCAGTCCTGTATTTGAGTACTTAATATGGTTACGTTCACACAGAGTTCAGTTTTTAAAGGGATAGTTCACCCAAAAATGAAAATTTGATGTTTATCTGCTTACCCCCAGCGCATCCAAGATGTAGGTGACTTTGTTTCTTCAGTAGAACACAAATGATGATTTTTAACTCCAACCGTTGCCATCTGTCAGTCAAATAATGGGAGTGAATGGGAACTTGGACCAATAAGAGTCGAAAAACCTTGCATAGACAAATCCAAATTAAACCCTGTGGCTCGTGATGACACATTGATGTCCTAAGACACGAAACGATCGGTTTGTGCGAGAAACCAAACAGTATTTTTATAATTTTTTTACCTCTAAAACACCACTATGTCCAAATTAAACCGCAGGGTTTAATTTGGATTTGTCTATGCAAGGTTTTTCAACTCTTATTGATCCAAGTTCCCATTCACTCCCATTATTTGACTGACAGACGGCAACGGTTGGAGTTAAAAATCATCATTTGTGTTCTACTGAAGAATAAAAGTCACCTACTGTACATCTTGGATGCGCTGGGGGTAAGCAGATAAACATAAAATTTTCATTTTTGGGTGAACTATCCCTTTAAAAGGTTAGTTTACTCAAAAGTGAAAATTCTGGGTCGAAAATTCTGGGTCGTTCCACACCCGTAAGACTGATTTTGTTTCAAATCAGTGTTTCACAGCATGTATTGATGACAGAATTTAATGACAGAATTTTCAATTTTGGGTGAACTAAGCCTTTAAGAGAGTGACAACTGCAGCCTATAACTGACGCTATTGTAAGTTGCTGTGCAAATGGGACATTTCCAGGCTCACACCTGTAAGTAAATGCGGTTGTTTATCCAAAAAACTGGCAGTGTGAATGTGGCCATAATTCCAAAAATGTGCATCTTGAATGCTTTGTAAGCCACTTTGAATAAAAGCATCTGAAAAATGCATAATATATTAATATAAATGCATAAATATAAGTAAAATATAATCTAAACAAACAAACATATAATTGCACAACACAACACACAAAAAGATTTATTTTTAGTGTTCTTGTATAAGCTGAAGAGAAACCTGCATGAGCATGTAGGAGGCAAGTAGCTAAATAAAACATTTCTATTTATTTGCCTCAGTGTGTTGGAGTCATATAGTCACAAAGTACTGAGTTTTGTAAAAGTTTGCTCACCAAGTTTACTTTTCACTTGCATTTGTTCCAAAATTTTGCCTTTGTTACAAAACTTTTGGGTCAGATCTGAGGTTTGTTGCAAATACAGCAAGGGGCAAGAACAATTCTGAGCCAGACAAAAGATCTGTTGTGTTTCAGAAACTCAAGATGAGTTTGTCATTGAATGGCATTTTTGGTTCGGTGCATTGCTGGTGATTGAAATTGAATTGTTTGTTGGCGAACCACAGGTGGGCTGCTTTGAGAGGCTAATGAATGCTAGATGCACAAATATTATATAGATCACAAAGAATGAAAAAAAAAAAATCTTAGAGTGCAAGCCTTTGTGTAAACAGTGCTGTCTTAAGTCAAATGTTTCACTTATGCCAATATTATTTTTAATGATATTGATGATTGATTTTTTTTTGTTTTTTTGTTTTTTTTGAGAATACATCATAATTACTAAACAGATACTTTTGCAAAGAGCAGACAGTTTGAAAATAAAGGTTTTAATTGCAAGAATAGTCTATGTGGTATGCGGTATGCTTTTACACAATGTTTAACACTTTATTGTTTTTTATTTTGCACTTACAGTCAAGAATAATTCACACTATAATTCACACTATAAAAATATTCACACCATTGGAATGTTTAATTTTTTATTTCCTAACAACACTGAACCACAAAGGAATTCATTTGGCCTATTTGTCATTGATCAACAGAAGAATATTCTTTTGTCAGACAATGTCTTTACAAAGTTGTGCAGCGAAGACAATGTTCCTGGTGCAATGTGATATGCTTAGAACTGGTTGTCTGTAGTGATGTCCGGTTCGCGAACGAATCGTTCTTTTTAACCGGTTCTTTTCAGTGAACCGGTTGAACCAGTTCACCAAATCGGTCTGAATCGTTCCAAACAGTTCGCATCTCCAGTAAGCAAACACGAATCCACAAATTACTAAAGTTACTCACTTTTTGACGTGCCTGACACTACCTCTCGAAATAAACCAACATCCCGGAGTTATTCAGTTACTCCAACAGTACACTGACTTAACCTGCTGTAAAGAGAGAACTGATGATGATGAGCACGAGCAGCAGAGCAGCTGATATGAGTGCGCGTGCGTGGCGCACACGAACGAACATACACGGCCTGTCACGGTTCTCGTTCTCGAGTCAAGAACCGGTTGCAACGGTTTTTGGATCATCAGTACACAACCGAGAACCGCTTCTTTCGGACGTGTCCGATTTGAGAACCGGTGAGCTGATGATACTGCGCATGCGTTTAACTTTTCAAGAGAACGAAAAGCACGTTAGTCAAGTTTTGTTGAACATCGGACAGTGTGATAATATAAAACATACTGGAAATATGTTTATGACTTAATTCAAAATACAAATGTTTTTTGTGCTTTTCCAAATACACCATAGCAGATTGATAGCATATAATACTGTACATAATACTGTACATAATAAACTACATGCCAACATGAACATAATATTTTGTACATAGATCAATAATGTTCAGAAATAGTTCTACAAATTTATTTTTCTATATTAATGTTATTTAAAAAGCAATATAGTGAAAGTTGTGCAGTTGTGCTTTCACATTATTTTTTTTAAAGATTGGAAACATTTATTTATTTCATAAATAATCAATTTAACTTCTAAACAAGGTGATATAAAGATAACTACAGCAAGAGCAAACAAGTGACTCCTTTTGAATCGCTCTTGCGGTTCTCGAATCTCAATCTCGTTCTCGAGTAGAATCGGTTGCAACGGTTTTCGGATCACCAGTACACAACCGAGAACCGCTTCTTTCGGACGTGTCCAATTTGAGAACCGGTGAGCTGATGATACTGCGCATGCGTGATTCAGCGTGCGCTCTGAAGCTACCGAACAGTAACATCACAGCACCAGCTAACTAGGACAACTGATGCTATGAGAGGACTCGAATGAGGGGACAATCTGGCGAAACGTAAGTTTATTTAATTACAAATAAATCGTAATGTAAGAGGATCATGGTTTCTGCTCTGATGAAGACTAATTTATTTACTTTATAACTGTAAAACTTTGTTTGCACATCACTGCCTGTATATGTCATGTGTTTGGATGCTTTACATGCAAAACTAAATTATAAGAAACGCTTCAGATTATAATGTTTTAGGTGACTGATGTTATGATTACTGACTTTATATATTTGAATGTGTTAAATTTTTTCATCCCGGCCCGCGATAGACAACGTCATCGCGGATGACGTCATTACGTCGGAGCGTAAAAGAACCGGTGAACCGTTTTTTTCAACCGGTTTATTGAATCGAACCGTCCGAAAGAACCGGTTCGCGGAAAAGAACCGAACTTCCCATCACTAGTTGTCTGTGCTTGATTACAGTGCAGTCCTGTAGCTTAAAAAATACAGCATGGCACTAGCAACACTAAGATCATGGGTTCAAATCTCAGATACAGACCCCCTAAAGGGACATTGTGACAGAAAAAATATGAGATGGGAGGATGTCAATGCTTTCGCGTTCTCCCGCAAATGTTTTGCATTCCCTTGAGAAATTTTGCAGAGAAACTTTGTGTTCGCTTGCAAAGAACACAAAAGTTTTGCGCACAAACACAAAGTTTCTAGGGGTAACGCAAAAGATTTTAAATATTTTTTTCCTCCCATTTCATATCTTTTCCCCACCACCATGTCCCTTTAGGGGCTCCATACTCAGGGAATGCATGAACAGGTAAAAAAAATAATTATATTTATTAATTTATTAAAATTATTATATTTCTTGAATGCAATGTAAGTCACTTTGGATAATGCGTCTGCCAAATGCATAAATGTAAATGTAAATTGCAATAGTCAATTGGTTTACATTTGTTCATTTGTTAATAACACTTTATTTTTCATATCTCAGCTGGTTTTTAATTTCATATTACCGAACAGAAAATATGAAACAGAAAAATAAAGCACCTTAAGTTAGCTTAAAAATGTGGAAAACATGTTTGTGAGAATATTATTTGAAATTCTAAAAAAGAGCAAAAAGCTATCAGCATAAAACTATAACAGTAACACTGAAAGTAAAACTATAACTTTACAATTGGACCCATTTGTCAACATTAGTGAATGCATTAATTAACACAGAGGAATACATTTTACAGTATTTATTCATCTTTGTTAATGTTAGTTAACTGTTGTTATTTCATGTAACTCAGGTCCATTAAATAATATTAACAGATACAACTTTTGATTTTTAATAATGTATTAGTAAACAGTGAAATTAAAATGAACTAAGACTACTAAATGCTTAAGTATTTTTTATTGTTAGTTCATGTTAACTAACGCTATGTATAGAGTGCATCCATACGAGTTTTGCACAAAAGATTAACATGACGACACATGCTAGTCAATGAGTTGAATCAAATCCACAGCAACTACGTAAATGCATCCTCCAACCAAAGCGGCAGGGAGCAGCAGCTTATTTGCATTTAAAGGGACATACACTAAAACGGCACGTTTTTGCTCGCACCCAAATAGGGGCAAATTAGACAAGCTATAATAAATGATCTGTGGGGTATTTTGAGCTGAAACTTCACAGACACTTTCTGAGGACACCAGAGACTTATATTACATCTTGTAAAAGGGGCATTATAGGTCCCCTTTAAAAAATCTTTTTCTGTTAATCAATGCCAAAAAGTCAAATTAAGTACACTGTGATTTAATGCTCTAAAACAACAAAATATTATAATATCCATAAGAAGCATTTTTATAAGCACTTTATGTGCACAGCTTAGCCAAGGTGGTCTTTCTGGACAACGTTTTTGTGGATTATCAAAAGCAGTCATGGCGTTTATCCCCTTAGAGCGACTAATTGCTTATTTACGGACATTTGAACTGGACTGTCCTTCATTTAACAGTATGAATCATTTAAATAAACCCTGCTGCAGTGTGCTATGAGTATTGGGATCCTCAGTGCTGAATAGCCACAGGCTATCTGAGCTGCAGTGGATACACCGAGAGCTTGAGAGAAGTGGAGCTGAAATGATTTCCAATAGCGCACAACATTGACACACTGCAGACCCGCGGGCGGCCATTTTTAACCTGTCAATATCAGCACTTGAGAAAAGGGCCACATGGACAATGACTACTGCCTTTTTTCTGTAATGAGATTTTGTTCAAACATTTAACATATTTTGTTACCTCAGGTCATATATACATGAGATTTTATTATTTAATTTTTTTAATTGAGTAGTGAAGTACAGTAGGATTCAATCTTGAGAGATTAATCATATTAATCTAAATTAGTTTGGAAAGACTCACTAATCAAGACCTTAAAGCTGTAGCTCATCCGGTGGAGCACGGCGCTAGCAACACTGAGGTCCTGAGTTCCCAGGGAACATACTTGCTGATAAAAAAATATATACTTTGAATGCATGAATGTAGAAATGCAAAAAAAAGTGACTTTAAAAGGTGTTTTTTAGTACATCATTCATAGGTTTATTTCATTGTATTTATAATAAATGAGAGTAAATATGACTTTAAAAGGGCCATATTATGCTCTTGATTTTGGTGTTGGATTCTAGAATAGGTTTTCATGCTTGAATGTTCATAAACCATTATTTTCACATATTTTACATTATTGCAGCACCTCTTTTACGAATACATTTTAACTGGCGGTATTCTTCCATTTTGTAAAGATTTGTGTCTCTAAATTTTACTATACATTTAAAAATTTTACGTTTTAGATGCTATGTGCTAGGGCTGGGCGATGTATCGAATGCTTTTGTCACTGAT
Organism: Megalobrama amblycephala; assembly: GCF_018812025.1. Lineage (NCBI taxonomy): Eukaryota > Metazoa > Chordata > Actinopteri > Cypriniformes > Xenocyprididae > Megalobrama > Megalobrama amblycephala. The sequence goes on from NC_063047.1 coordinate 33,822,315, forward strand.
AAGCCACGCAATATCGCGTTCAATATCGACGGCGATACATATCGATATTGAACGCGATATTGCGTGGCTTATCAGTGATCTACGGCTCTGTTTATTAAATGCCGCTCCATTTGAAAGCAGGTGATGGCGATTTAGCGGTAATCAGGGAACCGGCTTTACTGAAGAAATGCGCGTGACAAAAGCATTCGATACATCGCCCAGCCCTACTATGTGCTAGATACAATAAATGTATATGTGTACACTTTAGGTACGAATAGCTATGAAAAGCTCTTAGGATATTAGGATATCACTAAAAAAAAGGGGGGGGGGGACTTTTCAGTAAACAATATGAGGCATCACGGGGATCAGCTCCAGTAATACTGGGCTACAGGCCTAGTTTCTCTCTCCAAATAGCTATCAGTCAGAGGCATGAATAATGAATGGGATTTCTGCTGTCCTGATACTCTCACACAATAGTGACCTTGACCAGATTTCATACGAAATGAAAAAGTCCACTCTCTTCTGGCAGGGTATATCCATCGCTTTCGGGGGTTTAGAACTGAGCTGTAACAAAGCTCATTTCACCAAGTTGGTTTTAAGCATAAAATGAGTATCTCACTGTAGAGGCTCATGATTTGAGAATTGCAGCATGGTAGGGCTTGGCAACATCAAAGTTTTGGCTTCGGTATGATACCAGTCACTGGTCCCTTGGTAGGAATATTAATCTTAAATGTATTAATACTTTGTAGTTGATAACATGTTTACACTGTCTTTTACTGATGAATTTCATTGCATTAGTACCAGCTGCAAATAAAATTATGCTATTTCTTAGAACTAATGTAGTAATTCTGATCCACTTTTTCATTACTATTATTTTTTGTGTATTTTATTAACTGCAATCATGTTCCACAAAGTTTAACAACCAGACAGTGTCTAAAATCTTCATATTGAACAACATGTGCAACAACTTGTGCATATTTCTTTAAAGGTGCCCTAGAATTAAAAATTGAATTTATCTTGGCATTGTTAAATAACAAGAGTTTAGTACATGGAAATGACATACAGTGAGTCTCAAACTCCATTGTTTCCTCCTTCTTATATAAATCTCATTTGTTTAAAAGACCTCCGACGAACAGGCGAATCGCAACATAACACCGACTGTTACGTAACAGTCAAGATCATTAATATGCACGCCCCCAATATTTGCATATGCCAGCTCATGTTCAAGCATTAGACAAGGGCAGGACGTCTGGATGTACACAGCTGAATCCTCAGACTAGGTAAGCAAGGACAACAGCGAAAAATGGCAGATGGAGCAATAATAACTGACATGATCCATGATATCATGATATTTTTAGTGATATTTGTAAATTGTCTTTCTAAATGTTTTGTTAGCATGTTGCTAATGTACTGTTAAATGTGGTTCAAGTTACCATCGTTTCTTACTGTATTCACGGAGACAAGACTGTTGTTATCTTCATTTTTTAAACACTTGCAGTTTGTATAATTCATAAACACAACTTCATTCTTTATAAATCTTTCCAACAGTGTGTAATGTTAGCTTTAGCCACGGAGCACTATCAAACTCATTCAGAATCAAATGTAAACATCCAAATAAATACCATACTTGCACGATTAGACATGCTGCATGACGAACACTTTGTAAAGAACAATTTTGAGGGTTATATTAGCTGTGTGAACTTTGTTTATGCACTGTTTAAGGCAAGCGCCAGCTCCGTGGGCGGGGAGCGTGAGCATTTAAAGGGGCCACAGCCTAAATCGACTCATATTTAATGATGCCCCAAAATAGGCAGTTAAAAAAATTAATTAAAAAATATCTATGGGGTATTTTGAGCTGAAACTACACAGACACATTCAGGGGACACCTTAGACTTATATTACATCTTTTAAAAAGACGTTCTACGGCACCTTTAACACAAATATGCCACTTCTTTTGACATTTTGATATACGTTGCAAAAACACTTATACATTTTTAATTGTACTTTTTGGGGCCATCATAATATTTGAACAAAAATATATTTCATACTTTAGAGCTTTGATTATAATTCAACTTTATGTACAATAAGAGTCCAACTTACTACTTCTCGTATGTGATTAGATAAACAGTTATAATGTCAAATTTGTAAATAATGTAAATGCACCAATTTACATTTACATTTATACTTGGCATACACATTTGACATTGACATTCACATTTATACATTATATAAATACATTAAATAACGCTTTTATCGAAAGTGACTCACACTGCCTTCCCTGGGAATCAAAACATAGCCATGATCTTGGTGTAAGAACTGTTTATGATCAAATTCTGAGTAGCATCACATTGTCATCCAGGTCAGACACCAAAATATCCAAAATAATGATCTCAAACTGTGGTAAACCACGGTACTTTTTTAGTACTGGTATGGCGTGCAATTTTACAGCGTTGACTGACATTTTTTTCTACACTCTATGAAATAACACTAACAAATGCTTCAGGGAAACGAAAACATTAATACATTTATTGCACATGCAGGAAGCTAACGCCACCTTATCACTTCTAAAATATTCATTTCTTATATCCCTGGTCATTTATATTTCAGAGAATGTCCTCATGCATTATGGAGTGGACCACTGGATGCCCTTACCTGATGGGGGCAGTCTCATCTCCTTTGTCCAGCCAATCCTGTGGTGGGATGATATACATGCACCAGAGGCCCCAGTTGTAGCCATGAGCTGCATTAGCGTATTGCTGCACCTCAAAGGTGTTGTACTTGATATTATCTATCGCAGGGAGGATTATCCTGGTGTGATCTTCTTTCACTCTGGTGAGGATAGGCTCAGCCCTGAATAAGTGATAGAGATCACAAAGAAAGAAGAATTAGAGAGAGAGAGAGAGATCGGGAGTTGAGCCATATTGAGCTTTTTCTTACTTCCAGTACTAATAGTGGTTGTTTTATTCCTGCTACAGAAAGAAACAGAAGTAACAGAAGTGTTAGGATGTCAAAGTAAAATGTTCATACAACATTTTCTTAAAACGTTCTCCAAAACACCTATACCAGAGGCTGAAAGCAGGACTGATGGGGGAACTACATAATTCCACATCGGAGAAACTGAGAAACTTGCCTATATTAATCTTCTCAGATTTCATCCATATTGTCCACACAAATCAAATTTTGAACGTCATAAGAATACCAAATGAAACCAAATATTTAATGAGATATCATTTTCAATGTTTTTTTGCTTTTGATGAATAATTAAAGATGTTGACAAGGTGTTATTTCCACGTTTTACACTGTGCCTTTTTGAATTTGTGAAAAGTAATACAATTTGTACATCACACAGTACACATACTTGACTGTAATGCACAAATGCCTCTATAAAACTGACATTGTAAATAAAGAAAACAAATTAAATGCTACTTTCTCATTCAATTCATTCATCTGGTATACAGCTTCTGTGTTTACTTTAAAAAACCATGTGGCTATTTCCAAGAATAATCTTGGGTAGAAAATTGATTCTGTCATTTTTGGAAATAAGCTTGTATTCCATTATCGAAACCGGTGTTGGTTTAAAAGGAGAACAATCAAGCCTGACAGCGTAATCATCACATATTGACATTTTCAGCAGAAGCAAACACAAGGCTAACAAGAAAACCTGCAAAAACTTTCTGCCAGTCCCTCCCATCAATGTCCTTTTTGTACCTCGCAAACCATTTTTAGGGCCTGAGCACCGATGGTGTGAGGACCCTATTGGAATTGGAGTTGCTTCCGCTTCTGGCAAATGAATCGCTTTTTTGAGGGCCTAAACATGCTCAAAAACTCATGAAACTTTGCAAACGCATCAGAAGTGGTGAAATTTATGTCTGTTATGGGTTTCAGAATTAGGTGTGGCAAAATGGCTTGATAGCACCACCTACAAAATTTGTGACCCTTGCGCTATGTTTCACGTACAGGTATGAAATTTGGTACACACATGTAACAGCTCAATCCCTACAAAAAAGTCTCTTGGTACGAAATCTGAAAACCAACAGGAAGTGAGATTTTCTCTGCAGATTTTCTTTCCAGATGTTGTACTTTAACGAACTCCTCCTAGAGCTTTCATCGGATTAACATCATATTAGGTCAGTCTAATCTAAAGGCCTTTGCGACGTTAAATTGCTCCAAACTTCACATGTTTGATAATAGTCCTGGCCTGAAGACATCTACATGGCAATATTCAGTTATGGTCACAGCGCCACCTGTTGGCAGCAGGAAGTGTGGCGCTTTGAAATGACTTTGCCATAATTCTCCGGTATTTACTCTCTTACATGCATTTCCAAAGGGTGGCGGTGAATCCGGGTTTCATCGCTGCTTGCAGCTTTAATTGTCTTTGTCTTCTGAATGTGCTATTTCTTATTTTTACATCTTCATATGTCTCTTCCTTTGGTGTCCTTTGTCCTTTTTTATTTTTGAGGTCATCCTTAAAAAGCTCAATTACATTAAGGTAATGATCAAGACGGAGACATGAGTTTTAACAGGGCTGTGAGGGGAGCTTTCAGAGAAAAAATAGCCAGCTGAGAGGCTTTTTAATGTAAGTGTCCAATTAATAAGACAAATAAAGGGGTTTTAAAAGGGCTGCATATTGGTATCATCTGGGCCAGAGGTCTTTTTATGGTTAATGGAGCAGGATTTCCATGAATAGAGGGCCAAAAGTTACATAGTGTACCTTTTGTAACATTACGAATGTCTTTATTGTCATTAATTTGACTAATTTAATGCATCCTTGCTGAATAAAAGTATTAATTTCTTTTAAAAATAAAAAAAAACTTACAGTCACTAAAGTTTTGACTGGTAGTATATACATAGCATATAGTATATATACAACTTATACAACTTTTTGAGTTTTGAGTGTAGATAGGAAATGTCACAAGTCAGATTTAAACTTGAGTAATTCATGCAAAATAACAAAGCACTACCTTCCAGGCCATGCCTGCTTCCAACCAACTATTGGGGTACAAACTGCCTTTTACATCCATTTAAACATGGTACAAACAGTCAATTTATTCTACATAATGGTAAGTAATAATAACCGATCTAAAAAACAAAAACTAAACCCTGTCAACAAAGCATATTTACACCCATAACGTTTAACATTCTACTACAGACGTCTTTATAAGACCAGATGGTTGCTCTTTCATGAAAGCCTGGTCCTAAATAAGCACGACAGAGCACATGTGGGGGATGCGAGGATGTACTGATACGCTAACCTTGCAAGAGAAACCATCCCTCTTGCGAATCCATCTATTCATCTTCTCTGTCCTTGGGCCGCTGGCATCATAACCTGGACTAGCTACATGTAAGATCCCAAAGGAGCCCAGTCTGGGCTATAAAAAACCTGTGGTGTGCAGATAAGATTCAACATGAGTAGTCGAATCTATTGGTTATCCTGTCTTGTCTTAGTGAAAAACAATTCTAATCTGATCATTTGATTAGTAGAGTATCTGAGATGGTAAGAAATGGTGGAAATTTTTTTGAGTGTGATGCATTAAAAAGCTAAGAGCATTATATTAAATATGCTAATGAGGAAACATAGCATACAAATTAACCAAGCACATCAGCTTTCCCTGATTTTATCATCCTAATTTATAGTCTGACGTTATCACTGAGTGCTAATATGCATACCCACTAAAAGCAAGTAGGAATATATCTGTCAGTGTTATGAAAGGAAGTGTTACAGCCCACATTCCGTTCACACCAGGATGTCACAAAAGAGAAAAGAAAAAAAAAAAGAGAGAGGGGGAAAAATCTTTAAAATATGACTTTACAGTATCACAGTGCGATGACACACTCTAGAGAGCTACATAAGGCTCAACTCAAAACAAACATATCAAGTGCCACAAGAGACGGGAAGGAGTAAACAGAAGGAGAAAAATAATAATTAAAAAAAAAGAAAAAAACATAGAATATAGACAGGAATAGGAAAATGCAAAAGTCAAAAAATATGCTGCAAAGCCTCCCCTAAGATGAACATTCACTTTTAAAAACCCTGTCCTTATACAAACACAGAATATAGACAGGAATAGGAAAATTCAAAAGTCAAAAAATATGCTGCAAAGCCTCCCCTAAGATGAACATTCAATTTTAAAAACCCTGTCCTTATACAAACACAGCTGCCAGTAATTGCTAGGATTAATTACAAAAGGGACTCTCCTTAGTATACGAGACAGGGTGTGCAGAAGGGCAACAGTGATCAGTTCTTTCATTACCCAAAGGATACGCTTGGATCTTTCCAAAATAGATGAAAACGCCAGACATGAAATCACAAAATAATAAATAGGAAAAAATATTGAATCTATGTTTTATTCTTAAACTTGCATTAACAGCTGTAGACTGACAACCATATATAATTAAGCAGCATCGATGCCACATTTAAGATTTAACAATGGGTTTAACAATGATTTTTTTATTCTAAGATCATTTCTTCATGTACACTTTATGTATATTATGTCTCAGACAAAAAAACAAAAAAACAAATCTGCATGCATCTTACAGTAGACACAGTGGAGTCCAAAACATCTCCAGGAATCTGGGATTTGAAATGTAATTTAAAGGGGAACTATTATGCCCCTTTTCACAGGACGTAATATAAGTCTCTGGTGTCTCCAGAATGTGTCTGTGAAGTTTCAGCTCAAAATACCCAACACATCATTTATTATAGCTTGTCAAATTTGCCCCTATATGGGTGTGAGCAAAAACATGCAGTTTTTGTGTGTGTCCCTTTAAATGCAAATGAGCTGCTGCAGCTCGTGCTTCAGTTGCTCAACAACAACAAAGCTGGAGAATCTCACACAGCCAAAATAGGAATAAATGACTATTGAACATTGTTCAAACTGGAGTCGGACACTGATGGAGAGACTAAGGGATAAGTTACAACTTTTAGAAATCAACTGGATGTTTCTGAATGGAAAATTTATGTAGTTGTGGCATTGATTCAACTAATCGACTAGCATGTGCCGTCATGTTAATCTTTTGTGCAAAACCCGTATGGACGCCCACTATACATAGCGTACCTGTTTGCTAAACAGAGCAATACACACCAGGCTAATGTATATGATTGCTATCAAATGCTGTGAATGGTCTAATATTTTTTCTAAAATATCTTTTTTTTTAGCAATCGAGCTTGCCATGCTCAACTTGCAGGCTATCCAAGCTAACAAGACTGTAAATAGTTCTGTTCTTGTCTGTGCAGTCAACAACAGAACAGTTAGCATGCTTTGCTCAAACTTTTGCCATAGCCTTACAACTGGTATACCATTTTCGCTTGCAAAAACAAACTGACGGTGCCGTGGGTGGAAACGTGCAGATTAAGGGGCGGTAATATTATAATAAGATCCCCTTCATACGTCACAAGGGAAGCGAAATCTGAGCGGCTCATTTTTTCACATGCTTGCAGAGAAAGGCTTGCCAAAACAAAGTTACTGGGTTGTCCTTTTTCACGTTTTCTGGGTTGTTAGACGCACCGGGGACCCGATTATAGCACTTAAACACAGAAAAAGTTTGATTTTCATGATATTTCCCCTTTAATGGAAATCAACAAAGAATATAAAATTATTTTTTAACATTTTAAAACAAAGAAACAATAGTAATAATAATAATTTTTCAGATCAACATTTTTAACTCAAATTGTATCATATGTTAAGAAAATTTCTGTATTAAATATGAAAAATGGAAAACAGAAGCATTTTCAGTCTCAAACAATCTCACCCTACAGTATATTGTTATTGTTAACTAAAACTAAAACGATTAAAAATTGGTTTTGGTAACAAAAATAAAGTTTAAATAAAATAAAATATAAATATTAGATGATATTTAAAAAAAAACAAGTTTAAAAAACTTAAAGAAAGCTAATTAAAAAAGCAAAAGCTAAAAAATACGAATAAATATAATAGTAAATAACACTAAAATAACACTGGTAAATCAATTAGACTAGAACAATGCTGTGAGGAATAGATGTACAGTCTGTTCAGTGATCAAACACTGAAAATTTAGATGCAACCCGGGACCTTAAAACACTACAATCGCGCAACCCATATGTCTGTCTCTCACAGCCACGTTTTCATTCATGTCAAATTAAATATGGCGCCTACCTTGACTAAAGTCCATGGGGTACATCATAAATCACTTTATACTCTTGGTCGAAACAATAAAGCTCTGTACCCCGTGCACAGTCTCGGACAATTTGCCAAGTAAACGGATCTCTATCACCAACTGTGCTTGACTTGGCATGTCATCTTATGGAGGTAAGTCCTGCTATCTTCCCTGTCTTCCTCCCTTTACAGATAGTCCAGGAACACAGTCCTTAGAGATTAGCCCTCCATTCTCCACAACTGATGAAACTCCTATGTGACATATCCAGAATTAGGAAAGTTTCTCTCATGTGCCTCTATCAGAAAATGAAATCTTGCCTCATTCACTGCGAAGATCCCATGAACTGCTTGTGTCTGCTTAGTGTGCTGGGAATAGTGCCTGGTTAAAAAGGTTAGTCTAGGGCAAAATGTTCCCCAAAGCTTTTTTTTTAGTCCTGTAGTAGGATGGAAGATTTAATTTTTTACATGCTGTTTTTAAGCACATTATGAATCTGTTGAGCAGCTTAGAAGCTGGGATAGATTTATCGCCTTTGGACATGTTGCAGCCTGTCACGGTAAAGCTATGTTAGCCTCATCCTGTTAAATGTTTTACTTTTTCCCCTCCTAAATATTTACGAAATGTTCCCAAGAGCAAGTCCATCATTCTCACAGTATCTGTGTGCTCACTTCATAATACCATGCTCTAAAAATACCTAAGCTCAATTTAGACGGTTAACTCATTACATTTGGTTGAAAATTGGCCACTTGCAGTATCATCTATATTAATTAACTATAAACACAATGATTAATCACTTACCAAATATGATGAATGATTAATTTAATTTTCCAATAAGCCGATACAATTAATTATATATAAATTGCTTCAATGACAAGGTATTTTCAAATCACATATCACTAAGTGGTGATTTCCTGGACAGAGACTAAGCCCACTATCCTGATAAATTATTTAAATGCGGATTAACAGTATTTCTCTACAATGCAAAATCACCAATGACCTTGACTAATGTTTGAACATAATTTAAGTCAGAATTGCTAGTCTCATTTAGCCAGACATTAGACTATCAGCTGGTCCAAACTGAGGCTTAGTCTAGTGACTTAGTCTAGGCTGTTACTGACTATTTAAATCTTGCCGGTTTGGTGTCTCATGTTTCAAATCCAATGACACTGGTAGTGGTACCATGCAGTGGAAAAGCACCATTATAGACAGAAGGGCTTTTCACACTTGAAATAGTTAACCCTGGGTCATTCTAAACCCCAGGTAAATGGAATCCTGGGTTATCTTTATTCACATTTCACACTGCTCATACTAACACCATATTCCGTGTTGCAGCTTGACATTTTTCATATCATATGCAGAAACGACTGTTTATATACAAAACAAGGAAAGTCTGTTCACTCGGCGGCCATATTTGCAATGCCTCCGGGCAGCTATTTCGGGCATCCAAGACCAAATCCTATTTAACTCCCTGAGGAAATGCCGGCGCGTTTTGCAGGATTTTTTTCACATTGCATTAAAATACTCCGTCATTTCTTGTCATAGAGACATAAGTAATAAATCAATTGAAACTATAGAATGTCTTCTTTTATTTGTGTACACTCAGAGTAAAAACACAATGTTGTGCTTTTTGTAAAATAAAGAAAACTAACATGATGCATGAACTCTCCTCTCCCTCTGAACGAAGTCCAATCTGATAGTTCTCAGAAAATGAACTGTAACTTATGAATACTAATGACAAAAAAAATGACACTTACGTCTAAAGAAACGTTGAAATGTCAGGTTTTAAATCGTGCAAGTCAAATCAAAAACAAACATTCTGTGTTTATGTAATCTGTATGAAAAGAGAGCCATGTCAGAAGTCTGTGATTCAGCTCATTATCCGCTAATGCGGCCACGCCCACGGAGGGAGCGCTATTCAGACGCAAATTCAGAGGCAATACATGCATTCATCGTCTCAATCATGTATTTATTGTCTTGAAAAGTGTTTATTTGGATGTTAAAGCAATGGTTAGCGATCTCTAGAAGACATGCAGTTAGTTCCTAGTTCCTTTTCTTCTTTATATGAATTTGTGGCCTAAAGGTGTACAGAGAGCGCCCTCCGGCTGCAAGTATGAATTAAAAACACCATTCCTGAAATGTCCTCTTCTTCTTTAGAATAATTTGTGGACTAAAGGTGTACAGAGCGCCCTCCAGCTGCAAGTATGAATTGAAAAAACAGTATCCAGCACTCATAGTGATGACAATAAATATTCCTTCTCAGTATAAAAAATTGACATAAATATATAAGAATCCATCAATATTTCTCCAAATGTGCATGCTTTTAAGCTAAAAGCCTATATGAAATGCCATAGAGGTAACATAATTGTTCAGACACTTTGCATCACAGAAATACATTATATTTTAAAGAATATAATAGAATACCATTATTTTAAATTGTAATAATATTTCACAGTATTGCTGTTTATGATGAGCTGAGACATTATTACAGAGGGTTTTTTTTCACAGCCTACCTGACTGAAAGGCCTCAGTAATATGCAAGTCATTTCAGGTCATTATTATCAATTCTTTTGTCTTCTCAGGTGTAAATGGCCCATTATTCATGCAGATTCACGCCTCCACGCATACTGTGTTTCTTGACAAAAAGTGTCTTACAAAAACTAAATCAATATATTGTTTTATATGAAGGAGTAGGCAGCATAATTTTTACATAATTCTGAAGCAAAAACTCTAGTCTACAAACTCCAATACCCAAAAGTCTTGTGAACACAGATTTAATATACTTTTTTTGGCCTTATTTCAGTGACTTTTTGTTTTTTCAATAACCATGCATAAACATTATTCCTTCAAAAATACAAACATGTACATACATGTTCCTCACATATTATTGTAACCTAGTTTGTGCTGAATACAGTGTAATGACACTTTTGTCATTTATATGCTTATGAACAACTGAAAAAAGCACAAATGTCAGGACATGTCAAAACTTCTCCAAGCCCCATATCAGCCTCAGACTCCAGAGGGTTAAATGGGGGAATCCTGAAATCTCAAAAACTGCTTGCTGAACTCATAATTGAATAACATATTTCAAATCACCAATAAAATCTGACAGGAACTGTCCCATAAATGTTGTTTATTATGCTCAAATAGCATTAAAACAGCTTATTTTTTTCAGGCTGGACCAGCCAATGCGCATGTGCAGTCCTAAGCTCGAGTCTCAGGTTTCTATGGTGTGATGGAATTTTTTAATTAATCATAACTAACATTTCTTTTTCCTTGCAGTAATAACATTTGTATGCTTTGAAACCTAAATGTCCTCAAACTTTGGGCCTAAGTCAGTGTGTGTCTGAATCATGTCCAAAAATAAGAACAGTGGAAATGAAACTTAGGGATAGCTAGACAACCATCTAAATATGATAGCCCTATGATATTGAGTAACCAACAAACTAATAAACACATGGTTTGGGCAGATATTGCTTTACCTAGTAACAGGAGGGTTTGACATATGAAGAACCAATCATATTGTAGGATGCTTTGCCACGCTCCTATCCTATATAGGCTGTTGTATTCTTTTTGCTGGTGGGATTCTCTGTGATTGATTCGAGGTCCTCCGGATGTGACTAAAGCATATTCTAAGGCATAGTCTGGAGTCTGTTTGGTTTTTAGGCTGCGCAGCAGACTAGACACTAGAGAATCGTATTTCTATACTCAAGTGATAGTGTTTAGTGGAGCACTAAAGATCTTATAACTAGGTGATAGTGCTCAAACAGGCCGAGATGTCGGCCGACTTTAACAGGTATTACAAGTACGTTTATTAGAGTATACATTTATAGGTGTCTGGGACACTCGGTTTAACTTAAGTCAGGTGCATAGGGGAAAATCTACCACAATGGGAACCAGTGCTTCTAAAGGCAGCTGCAGTGACACAATGCCTTTACCAATCAGCGACTGGCTTTTACTTAGAAGGCGGGACGTATTCCACCATATTGTGCATTGCAGTTTCTCCCATTCACAAGTAATAGAAGTTAACCATCTTTCTATATCGATAGTCTTTGACGTTGCATGGTATTTCCATGACTGTCCAAAACATGAATATAAGGCACGTGCTTGGTTGTTGGTTGCTAAGCATCTAGTTGTAACATTCTAACACCACATAGTTTCACACTATACTGTACAAGTTTGGCAGAGCAAAAGTGGTGCAAACCCTGCTCCAGAACAGGGTTTCATAACCCCAGCTAAAAAGCGGCGCTAACCTCGCATCTAAATTACAAGTGTGTAATGTTCCTTTACCCGGGGTTAAAGGCAGTGTTCAGAACGACGATACCCCGGGGTTAAGCGCAGTGTGAAAAGCCCTAGACAGACAGGCAGGCCTTGGACAGTTACTAGTTGTCAAACTTTGTAGAACTTGTTTATAGTTAACACGATGAACTTCTGTGGTTAGAAATAAATTTGTTGAAAATACTTGAAAACGTGTCTCTGGAAAGTTAGTTTATAGCATCATTTGTTAGCAGATGCAACTTTGTTTGATATTTTATAACTAATATATTGATGTTTAATATCTGATGCAATGAAATGCAGAGATTTTTTTAAGTGTGACTTAAATGTCTGAACTTTTTGGCACCACTGTATATGCCAAAAATACTACCAAACAAACAAACAGACCTTAACCAAAAAATAAAATAGTATACAGCATATTTATTATTTGGTTGTTTTAGATGGACAATATATAGGAATCTGAACTAACTGGCTATGCTGAGTATGACTAGGTTTTTTTTATGGGTATCATTGGTTCTGTAGTGGAGGTCTGGCAGTGAACCTTTCACTTTGAGCTTGTAGTTTCATTTTGCAAGTAGCCCTTCTGTGTTTGTACTTTCAATTGACTGACTTCAGAAATGCTCATCCCTCATACTTCATTAGCTTTAATCACTTCATATTTTTCATCTGGAGTTCTTCATCAAGTTCCAGTAGATTAGTGTGGTAAAAGGTGAATCAACAATTATGTAAAGCGGCCCTAGAAAGTCTTCAATGGTGCATGAAAGCTAACAGAAAACTGCACAGTTCTTACAATATCACATTAAAGGCTCTAAAAAGGTACAAACAAAAGCATAATGACATTTTACCAATATCACATACAGATAATGTACATCAACATCATATAGAATACTTTTAATTCACACTCTAGTGTTGTCAAAAGTACCAGTACTTCGGTACCAAGTCGGTACTGAAATTTTGAAAATGTAACGATACCCGCATTTCTGTAGTACTGGTAGTACCGAGAACCTGGGTATATTCGGTACCCACCGATAGGACTGTGGCAGTATCGATGACACGAGTGAAGCACAAAGCTTTGTTTACAAAAGAAATAACAGGTTAGCAATTAAATGTGACATCGCAGCCATGGAAACATTTTGGTTCATGCCGAATGAGAGAGGTATGTGAGTCCACACATTTAAGCATTGTATTCTGTTTTGCGAATCGCGATCTGGTCACCTGATTAGCAGAGAATTTAACAATATTCCATTAGTTATTCCACTGAACATGGAATCTCTGTTTCTTTTCTCAAATCTTCACTCATGCAGGGGATTATAAATGTTTCTTTCATTCGCATTTAGGCCTTTTAGGCTATTCGCATTCTTTACTGTGGTAAAGTAGAAAAAACACAGTAGGACAGAAACCTTTTTACTTGCACGTCAATTTCTATTTAACACAGTTTGTGCTTGTTATTATAGTTTATAAGGCGCGTCAAGTTTATTTGTATATAGCGCGTTTCACACACGCTGGTGATTTTTACTTTCGTTTTCTCTGGCAGCGCTAAATCAAACATAGCATGAATGTCTTGCCCCTGCGGAGGATAAAACTAGCCCTTCAGACCTTTTACAACAAGTGTCACATCAGGGGAAAACATGAAGATATTATTAAAGAGAAATGGTTTCTTTCCTGCTCGTGTCCTCATCCCTCTCAAAGCGCAGAGCGGCAGGCTATATCAAAGACTATAAAATAACGGGACTTTGGCTATATGACGCATCTTTGTGTGGAAATAAAAATATTAATGTTTTTTTAAATAATATTTAACTTTCTTATTATTTAGGTTACCATTATTTACCTATATTTATTTCATAGTTTTATAGGCTGTAGTGTGTTGTTTCACTAACTGAATAGCTAAAATATACATGCACGTCTGTTACACCTGTTGAAAAAAACAGCATATGCTGGTAAGGTAGGTTTTGAAGCTGGTATGATGGTGTGAGCTGGCTTATGCTGGTCCAGGACCAGTTTAGGACTAGCATGGACCAGCACTTGAACAGCATACACCAGCTCAAACCAGCATACCAGCTTCATAACCTACCTTACCAGCATATGCTGTTTTTTCAACAGTACAAAATGGATGGTTGAGCATTTTTTTTTTTATATATATATAAATATTTCAAAATTTATTTAATTGAGGTAGCCTATATAGACACACACACACACACACACACTTCAAATCATATTTAATGTTTTTAAAATAGGCTATATACCGAAATTGGTACCGAGAACCGAGAATTTTGGTACCGTGACAACACTATCACACTCTTTTCCCATGTTTCCATTAGCTTATTAGAAATTCTACACTTGATTTCTAACCTTACTTAGAACACAATTTAAGCCTACACAAACAGTATTGACCTACATTACTAGATATTTGGCTCCAGATACAAATAATTAAACCATTTAGTGAACCACAGTTTTAAAACAATTTTAAAACTGTTAGTGGTTAATGATTTGATCTGATAATCAATAGGTTGTGGGTTCAAACCCTGCACAATCTACAAAATCTATAAACTATCATCATGTGGCCTTGAGCAAGACACTTAGCCTGATATTGTTCATGTAATACTGTAAGTTGTTTGGGATTAAAATGTCAGCTAAATGACAAATTTGAAATAATTTTTTATCCTTCCTGAGATAATGTAAACATCTATAAAAACCAATCGAAAGGTGATTTCAATAGTGTAACTGAATGGCAAACCAAGAGGCTTTCATTGGGAGGAACAAGGTCATGAATCCTTGGAGGTTTCCTTGAAATGTTCATGTTGGCTCCTGGAAAGATCAGCCCAGTGAAAGCTGTGTATTGATTAATGCTTTCAGAGGTCAGAGTGAATAAAAGTCAGGCTTTAATGTGAATCCCATTAATCATTATTTTGGAAGTATGTGACACTAATTATCGAATATATGCTTTATTGATTTTTGAGAGTGCCTTTCTAACCAATAAGCAACTATGTGGTACATGTAAGATATTATCTTATAGAAATCGATCTACCTTGACATCACCATGGTAACCACCATTAATGCATTTCTTAAACAAATTTAAACAGATCTGAATCTTTTCGCAAAATGAAAAGTCATACGTGGAATTCCAATTCACATCCTATATATGTAGCATGCAAGACTTGGATCAGTGCATCCCAAACTACAGTACATTGAAAACTGTATGTTCCTAGATTGCTATGTTTGTCAAATTTTTAAAGGCCAATTCACACTGCACTGACAGACAGCGACCAATAGCATGTTAAGGTATTTAAATATTTTGTGCAGTAAAAGTATGCAAACTGAGATTAGCTAGAGTAGCTAGTAAATGTAATCAGTTGACTACACCGAGTCAAGTAAAATGAACAAAGTGAATGAGCACATACTTTTTGATTTAACACAAAATTATTTTATTTTAATTTTAGACGTATATTTTTAGTTTGTTACCGCACTAACATTAGCACAGCTATGTTCATTGCACAAAGCAACAAATGCCATAAACATTGTATAACCATCCTACAACCTAACCACCTCTAATCTTCATCAAAACTCTCCCAATTCAGTCCTAAAGCATGCTAGGAACTAAAAGTCCACCTATGCAGTTTTAGTTAATGCAACAAAAATGATTAATGTAGTCCCAACACAAATGAATTAAGTAAACTTAAATTTTACATATTTAAGTGTAGCTCTGCATGGAACATACACTTGTACATTAAAGAGTCAGCTGTAAAGTGTTAAATCAACTTAACTCCACAACAACAACATAAATGTATCCTCAAGCCATTCAGAAACGTCCAGTTGCATTCTAAAAGTTGTAACTTCTTCCTGAGTGTCTCTATCAGTGTCCGACTCCAGTTTGAACAACGTAAGGCTGAACACCGCTACTGACATTTTCTGCTATTTTGGCTGCGTGACATTCTACAGTTTTGTTGTTGTTGAGTATCCGAAGCATGAGCTGTTAAAGCTCCGCCCTCTTCTTGAAAGGGATGCACGCATTTAAAAGGATGCACACAAAAACGGCATGTTTTTGCTCACATCCAAATAGAGACAAATTTGACAAGCTATAATAAATGATCTGTGGGATATTTTGAGCTGAAACTTCACAGACACATTCTGGAGACACTAGAGACCTACAGTACAGTCCAAAAGTTTGGAACCACTAAGATTTTTAATGTTTTTAAAAGAAGTTTTGTCTGCTCACCAAGGCTACATTTATTTAATTAAAAATACAGTAAAAAACAGTAATATTGTGAAATATTATTACAATTTAAAATAACTGTGTACTATTTAAATATATTTGACAAAGTAATTTATTCCTGTGATGGCAAAGCTGAATTTTCAGCATCGTTACTCCAGTCTTCAGTGTCACATGATCCTTCAGAAATCATTCTAATATGCTGATTTGCTGCTCAATAAACATTTATGATTATTTTCAATGTTGAAAACAGTTGTGTATTTTTTTTTTCAGGATTCCTTGATGAATAGAAAGTTCAAAAGAACAGCATTTATCTGAAATACAAAGCTTCTGTAGCATTATACACCAGAGATGGGCACTCGAGTTAGAGACTCGGACTCGAGTCGCACTCGAGTCGCATTTTAACAGACTTCAGACTCGGACTCGGACTCGACCTGAAATGACTTCAGACTTGACTCGACTCGGCACAAAAGACTCGGAATATTTTAAAAACGACTCAAGTCTTTTACTCTTAACTACTGATATAATAAAGAAAGAATGTGTGTTGTGTTTAAATGGTTTTATAATATCTGCGTCACATATATTTCCTTGCGTGTCGTGGTAGATCGGACTCTTGTCATAGAATTTGATTACGTATGTCCGTGCGCATAAACTCCGAAATGTCATAATAAGAGTCCCATGCATCATGATGGAAGCCACCGTGCCATATGTTCTTTCGCTTGGGTTTATTATCACGTCAGATCAGCTAGACGCACAGAATGTGGAAAAACAATTAAAGACACCGGAACAACATCATCAAATTTTATGAGACATCGCATCCACAAAGGTTAGTCACATTAACTCACACAACTAACTTTTATACAGTGGTGTAGCTGCATGGCTTATTTGAATTGCCAGCCTGTTAAAATATGAACAAAAAAAAAATCTAGACTTTAAACCTAGCACTACGTTTTTATCAATCTTCGTATTATTTGCAGCTTTTCTATTTCTTAATGTGTGTCCATAAGAGAGATAGAAAGAGATGTTAATCCATTTATTACTTAAAGCTCATATTTTAACGTATCACAGTCAGCATGTGTTTTATATTGACATTCTTAAACATTCCGAAGTTTGATATTTTCTGATAATGACTGTCGTCAATAACAACGAAGCTGTATAACAAACTGCTGTATAATAAACCGTGACTCACTGGCGCCCTCTTGTGTCCGTTTAGCGACTGTATTGAAAATGACTACTCGTGTTGCCAGGACAACTGTTTTGTACATTGTAATGGATTATAAATTAAAAAACTGGATGTACATTATCCCTTACATCATAAGACCTTAATTTCAAATAAAACAGATTATAGAAAGATCATATAATTTTTCTATATAATACAACTAGGATAAACTAGGATTTGATTATGAGAATTTATTTATTTATTTATTTTTTTAATGACTCGAGACTCGACTCGGACTCGTGACAAATGACTCCAGACTTGACTCAGACTCCAGTGATAAAGACTTCAGACTTGACTCGGACTCCAGCTTAAAGACTTCAGACTTGACTCGGACTCCAGATAAAAGACTCGTGAACATCTCTGTTATACACTACCGTTCAAAAGTTTGGGGTCAGTAAGAATTTTTATTTTTATTTTTTTGAAAAGAAATTAAAGAAATTAATACTTTTATTCAGCAAGGATGCATTAAATCAATCAAAAGTGGCAGTAAAGACATTTATAATGTTACAAAAGATTAGATTTCAGATAAACACTGTTCTTTTGAACTTTCTATTCATCAAATAATCCTGAAAAAAAATATTGTACACAAATATTTTGTACAATTGTACACATTAAATGTTTTTTTGAGCAGCAGATCAGCATATTAGAATGATTTCTGAAGGATCATGTGACACTGAAGACTGGAGTAACGATGCTGAAAATTCAGCTTTGCCATCACAGGAATAAATTACTTTGTGAAATATATTCAAATAGAAAACAGTTATTTTAAATTGTAATACTATTTCACAATATTACTGTTTTTACTGTATTTTTAATTAAATAAATGTAGCCTTGGTGAGCAGACGAAACTTCTTTTAAAAACATTAAAAATCTTAGTGGTTCCAAACTTTTGGACTGTACTGTATATTACAGCTAAAACACACTCACAGTATTTGTAAGACACACATATGATAGGTTTCAGTATCGTTGTGGGAACTCTCCATAGACATAATGATTTTTATACTGTACAAACTATCCCCTAACCCTAACCCTAAACCTACCCATCACAGAAAACTTTCTGTATTTATACATTTTCAAATAAGCATCATTTAGTATGTTTATTAAACCATTTCTGCTGGCTGGTCCACACAATGTAGGTAATCGTACTCGGTTACTAACGTAACCTCGGTTCCCTGAGATACGGAACGAGTACTGCGTATGGGGAAAAGTCTCCCTTTTTCCCCGTCACTGAAGCCTTTTTCAATAACGCAGTGTAACTGCATCGTCATTGGTTCACTCATGAGAAGTTGTTGAACCAATGACGGCGCGGCATAGCTGCGCGACCTATGGCGAGAAAGCGCGCGAATTTTCCCGCCGAAAGGGACGGGGTTTAGTGCTATATAAGCGGGCGTTTCGCCATAGGAAACCAGGCCATATCGACTGAAGCGACGACCCTGAAGCCGCAGCCTCGTGGCACGGCAAGTAACGCAGTACTCGTTCCGTATCTCAGGGAACCGAGGTTACGTTAGTAACCGAGTACGTTCCCTTTCGATACTTCACTCGTACTGCGTATGGGGAACGAATTCAACCACGCCGTGCCAAGGAAGGGAACGACTGGACAAGTTTGGGACGCCAGGGGGGTCCACGAAACTAGTGAGAAGGCCGAAGCCGTCGAACCCAAGTTACACTACAAGAGGAGAAACTCCTGAACCGGTTTTGAGGCGGGGCTCAAAGAGGCCGCTGCATCACACCGATAGGACCCGAGCTTGCAAAGTCGGAACGTCCAACTGGTAAAATCTGACAAAGGTGGACGGCGAGGACCAGCCGGCCGCCTCACAGATGTCTTTGATAGAAACTCCACTGGACCAGGCCCAAGAAGAGGCCATACTTCTAGTGGAGTGAGCTCTAACTCCTATGGGGCAATCTGAGCCCATGGAGGAGTAACAAAGAGCTATGGCGTCAACAATCCAACGCGAGAGGCTTTGCTTTGAGACCGGAGACCCTTTGGTGCGGCCGCCAAAGCAAACAAAGAGCTGATCTGATAGCCGGAAAGGCTGTGATCGCTCTACATAAGTTCTCAATGCCCTAACAGGGCAGAGCAACTCCAGCTCTTGCTCTTCTGACGAGACAGGGAGCGCAGAGAAGGAGATAACTTGTGCTCTGAATGGAGTCGAGAGCACCTTGGGGACGTAGCCAAGCCTGGGTTTCAATACGACTTTAGAGTCGTTGGGCCCAAATTCAAGGCAAGCAGGGCTCACAGAGAGGGCCTGCAGATCGCCGACACGCTTCACCGATGCTAAAGCCAGTAGCAGAGCGGTCTTGAGCGTCAGGGGCTTGAGGTTAGCTGAGCACAGCGGCTCAAAGGGATGTCCTTTGAGAACTCTGAGGACCATAGAAAGGTCCCAGGTGGGAACAGTGAGGGGGCGAGGAGGATTCAATCGCCTAGCACCCCTCAAGAAACGCACCACTAGGCCGTTTCTCCCCACTGACTGGCCAGCGATAGGAGAGTGAAACGCTGCGATGGCTGCTACGTAAACTTTGAGCATTGAAGGGGCTCGCCCCGAATTCAAACGCTCTTGGAGAAAGGACAGTATCGGAGATACGTCACACTCCACTGGATCTATGTTGTGTGCAGAGCACCAATCAACAAAGATTGACCATTTCTGGGCATAGAGACGTCTCGTAGACGGAGCTCTCGCCTGAGAGATGGTGTTCAACACGTCCCCGGGGAGGTTAACCGGCTCCCGTCGAGGGACCATAAGTGCAGAGCCAAAAGTTCTGGCTGTGGGTGCCAAATTGTCCTGTTCGCCTGAGAGAGAAGGTCCCGTCTCAGAGGAATGGGCCATGGGGCTCTCGTGGAGAGCCTGAACAGCTCTGAGGACCAAGCCTGGCTCCTCCAGAGCGGGGCCACCAGGAGGACTTTGTGCTCGTCTTCCTTGATTCGTCTGATAACCTGAGGGATCAGAGCGATCGGGGGAAATGCGTAAAGAAGGGTGCTGGGCCAATGGTGGGCCAGCGTGTCGTCCTTCTTCGAGAAATAAGTTGGGCAATGAGAATTGTCTTCTGAGGCGAAGAGGTCGATCTCTGCCTTCCCGAAGAATTCCCATATCGTGAGAACCGTCTGGGGGTGGAGCATCCACTCGTCTGAGGGGACATTGCTCCGAGACAGCATATCTGCTCCCAGATTGGTTTTTCCAGGAATGTGTGTCGCCCTGAGCGACAGAAACCTGGGTAGAGCCCATTCCAGAAGACGCTTCGCCAGTGTGCATAAGCGGCTGGACGAAAGACCTCCCTGGTGATTTATATACGACACCACCGTCATGCTGTCCGATTGGACTAGGACGTGGCGTCCCGTCAGGTGAGCCTGAAAGAAGTGAAGGGCACGAATCACTGCCAGCATTTCTAGGCAGTTGATATGAAGATGGCTCTCCTCGTGTGACCACGAGCCGAAGGCCGGTCTGCCCTCGCAAAGAGCGCCCCAACCTGAGTTGGATGCGTCCGTCGAGAGCACCGTCCTCCGCGACACCGCCTGAAGGGGTACGCCACGCTTGAACCACTCGGGGTTCAACCAGGCCTTCAGGGCTGATAGACAGGCCTGATTGACCTTGAGACAGAAGCAGCCATGCCGCCAGGTGTGGGGGGGACCCGAAACTTCAGCCAGTACTGCAGAGGCCGCATCCGAAGAAGGCCGAGCCGTAGAACTGGGGAGGCGGAAGCCATCAGCCCTAAAAGCCTCTGGAAGGACTTCAGAGGAAGGTAGGCTTTGTTTGTGACGGAAGCCGTGAGCTGCTGAATGGCCAGAGCGCGCTCTGGCGAAACTACTGCCGTCATGCGAACAGAGTCGAAAACTGCTCCCAGGAACGAAATGCGTTGGCTGGGAAGCAGCGAGCTCTTGGATAGGTTGACCCTGAGACCCAGGCATTCTAGATGGCTGAGGAGCACAGATCTGTGAAGTTCTAGCTCTGCTCGCGAGTGGGCCAGAATGAGCCAATCGTCGAGATAATTCAGAACACGGATTCCCATCTGTCTGAGTGGGGAAAGAGCCGCATTCATGCACTTGGTGAAAGTGCGAGGAGCCAGGGACAGCCCGAAGGGTAGGACCGTGTATTGGTAAGCCACACCCTCGAAGGCGAATCTCAAGAACCGCCTGTGGTGGGGGGCTATCTGGATGTGAAAGTAGGCATCTTTCAGGTCCAGTGAGCAGAACCAGTCCTCGTGACAAATCTGTGCGAGGATCTGCTTCAGCGTCAGCATCTTGAACTTCCGTCTCATGAGGGAGCGGTTCAGGATCCTGAGATCTAAGATGGGTCTGAGACCGCCATCTTTCTTGGGGACCAGAAAGTAACGGCTGTAAAAGCCTGACTCGCTCTCTGGAGGAGAGACTATTTCTATAGCTCCTTTCCTGAGCAGCGCCAAGACTTCGGTTCGGAGAACGCGAGCGTTGTCCGAAATCACCGAAGTTTGAAACACCGCGCCGAAGCGTGGGGGTCTTCGGGCGAACTGGAGCGAGTAGCCCTGACTTATGATCCCTAGGACCCACTTTGACAGCCCGGGGATGGCCCGCCAAGCCTCGACCCGGGTGGCAAAAGGTTGAATGACATCGGCTGACAGCCCGCCTGAGGGGGGGCTGTGCACCGAGGGGAGTGGAAGAGGAAATTTGCCCTTTATTAGAAAAGGTAAAAATGTGTTCGCCGTGAAAACGGCGGTTTGTGTGGACGCAACATTTGTGGGCCCATCTGTAACACTGAGCATCATTCCCACGCCCGGATGTGAACGAGGCGGAGGGGAAACTGCGCAAAGGAGCTTTGGGGGTGGTCCGGCCGCAGCGAGACATTCCCCCGTCCTCTTCCTTCCTCTTAAATCAGGATGACTTAGGCGTCACAGGGTCCAGCGCAATCTTGGGCCGGGGTCCCTGGCGTCTCGGGAAGGAGCGTCTGGCAGAGCGAGAGCGCTGGCTCCTTTGGCGGTGCTGCCTGGGAGGCAGAGGGGGCAGGCTTGCTCTGCTGAGCCGGCGCAGGCCTGGGTCAGCTTGAAGCAGATGCGGAGCTGGAGCGTTTTGGCAGGAAGTGTCTCATGGCCTGAGACGACTTCTGCGCTGCGGTGAATCGCTCGGTGAGACCCTCTACCGATGACCCAAAGAGACCGGAGGGCGAGACAGGGGCGTCTAAAAAGGCCATCTTATCCGCGTCCTTGATCTCGGTCAAGTTGAGCCATAAGTGGCGCTCTAAAACCACCAGGCTGGCCATGGACCTTCCAATGGCCTGGGCTGTGGCCTTCGTGGCTCGCAGGGCTAGGTCAGTGGTGCTGCGGAGGTCCCTGAAGGCAGATGCATCAAAGCCGGACTCGTCCATAGAGCGGAGAAGCTTGGCTTGAAACACTTGGAAGATAGCCATAGTGTGGAGCGCCGAGGCAGCTTGGCCTGCAGAGGCGTAGGCTCGCGAAGCCAGGGTGGAGGTAGTCCTGCAGGGCTTTGAAGGAAGGGCCCTCTTAGATTTCCAGCCCACAGCCGTGGGAGGACAGAGGTGAGATGCCACTGCTTCATCCAGGGGCGGCGGGTGCTCGTAGCCCTTTTCTTCAGCGCCATCCACAGTGGTGAGGGCTGAACGGTGCGTGGTGTGCAGGCGGGCAGAGTAAGGAGCGCGCCATGACTTGGTCAGCTCCTCGTGTACCTCGGGGAAGAACGGGGCAGCACGTTGACGAGGGGCCTGGCGTCTTCCCGGCAGGAACCACTCATCCAGGCGGCTCTTCCGGCGGAGCCCAATCCAGGTCCAGCTGCTCCACAGCTTTAGAGAGGACGCGGAGAAGTTCGGCGTCCATGCCCGAGCCATGTTCGATGGGCTCCAGCGGAGGCGGGGGGGCGGGGTCGTCCGACTCGCCAGCCCAGCCTTCTGCTTCGGAAGCCGCGAGAGACATAGACTCATCTAGCGGCTCTTCATTCGATCCACCGAATGAGACGAGGTCACTTGCGTATGCTGAGGGACGCTGCTCAGGGTGGGAGAATCTGACGGGCGACTGTTCTCTGGCGGGAGAGGGCGAGGCACGCGGGGGCTGGGCCGACGTGAGCTCGCTCGACTCCGGGCGCTGGGTCGCTCTACCCCGCTGTCTCTTCCTCGCAGGCTCGCGGCGGGAAGGGGACGGGAGGGCGCGAGCGGCGGGACTGCCTCCGGTGAAGAAAGCAACCCGCGAGCGCAGAGAGGCCAGGCTCATGCACTCGCATGTGCGGGCATGAGGCGTCAGTGAGCGCGGCTTCCGCATGGGGCTTACCCAGGCATCCAACGCACTCGTCGTGTCCATCGTTGTCCTGCAGAGGGGCTCTGCAGGTGTCACAGGAGTGACGTGGCATTAAAAAATGCCGGCGCTGTGAAAACGGCGATTGGGGGGCTCTTTAGAGCGGCGAGGACCGCGGAAGCTCTTTTAGAGCGGACGAATCCGCTAGGAATGCTCTTATAGAGCGGTTATAGAACCGCGAGGAAACGCTCCCAGAGGGGGCGCCGAATGGCGGCAGGAGACGGCTGAGGCGGCGGCCGGAACGGGAAGCAGGCGGCAGGCGTCTAGAAGACGGCGCTCGGGGCAGTAGTCCACGAGGGCGCCGGCGCTGTCGTAGTCCGGCGGCTCAGCTGGGTCCGCTGCGGGGCCTCTTCAACGGCGGCGAGAGCTGCTTCTTCCAGGCGGCGAGCTTCTTCGGCTTCAGCGCGGAGATCAGCGAAGAGATGTGTAAGGAGAAGAAGGAGAAAGGACTGGTTTCCTATGGCGAAACGGCCGCTTATATAGCACTAAACCCCGCCCCTTTCGGCGGGAAAATTCGCACGCTTTCTCGCCATAGGTCGCGCAGCTATGCCGCGCCGTCATTGGTTCAACAACTTCTCATGAGTGAACCAATGACGATGCAGTTACACTGCGTTATTGAAAAAGGCTTCAGTGACGGGGAAAAAGGGAGACTTTTCCCCATACGCAGTACGAGTGAAGTATCGAAAGGGAACTCAGGTTTTACTATCCTTGTGAGGACATTTGGTCCTCACAATGTAGGATAAACAAGCACACACACACAGTACACTTCTTTTTTTCTCCAGTGTGTGCAAGTGCGGCCAA
This sequence comes from Megalobrama amblycephala, assembly GCF_018812025.1. Taxonomy (NCBI): domain Eukaryota; kingdom Metazoa; phylum Chordata; class Actinopteri; order Cypriniformes; family Xenocyprididae; genus Megalobrama; species Megalobrama amblycephala. The sequence continues at coordinate 33,847,190 of NC_063047.1, forward strand.
GTCCTGCAACTTCAACAAGGTCACATTCTGGCCCACATAATCCATCTCAGTTATCAGTCTCTGCCATCCTATATTGCCATAATATGAAGAATAGGATGTTTTGGCACCTTTGTTTATGAATATAGTTATGCCTACAGTTATCAAATCCATTGAAGCAAAGGTGAAGGCATAGACATATCTTGTTGTACACAATTTACATCTATTTCAGCAATAATCTTGTGTTTGCACAGAGCTTTTGTTTCTCTCATACATGCATGAGAGGAAGGTAGAATCGTGTATAAGGAATTTGAAAGATTAAACTGAAAGCATACAGTATGTTTTCTTATATGGGAACATTCCTTAGACTAATATTTTTTTTTATATATACAGCTAGTTTTAAATACTATAACCCAGCAAAAATCAACATCCCAGCCCCAACAGAAATCTTGTTGCATTATTGCACATATATATATATATATATATATATATATATATATATATTAGGGCTGTAACGATATGCGATATGAAACCGAAATCGCGATACGCAGGTCCACGAACCTGTATCGCGATGTGAGAAGGCAGAATCGCGACACACCCCTTCCAACTCCCAGAGTTATCCTTCCTGTCCAGATCCAATGCTACCACATTTTTAAATTACTATAAGTATTAGGGGTGTAACGATTTATCGTAGATGGTGTGTCTCAATCAGCTCTCTAGTTCAGTAAGTGTTTCGGGCACACATTGAATCTTGCAAGCAGGTTTAAACGTTTCTCATGTAAGTCTCTTGCATGGTCGCGTGAGAAAAGTCGTGGCTTTCTTTCACCGCAGTGCACAGGAACAGCTGTGCTCACAGAAAAGCAAAAGACGCTTGCGATGCTTTGCTTTAAGAAGTTCTGTGGGGCCGTTCACATATTGCGTCTTTTCCGCGTGCAAGTCAGTTATTATTTTCAAATGTAGCCGCGCGGCAGGCGCGCTCATAATGGGATCAACGCGGTCGCGACGCGCATGCAATTCTCAACTTCTCAGAATGCCGCAAGCGCACCGCAGGTCGTGTGACAAGAATCAACCGATCAGCTATGGCCTTTCCGTAACAAAACATCAAAAGCTCAGCCGAAAAGCTGATCATAGCTGTACATGGTGGTTTTTATATCTTATCTCCATCAATATATCTCGTAGTAAAACTAATGCAAGGGCTAGAAATCATTTATCCTTTGCAGAAACATCCTGATCCTCTTGGAGAGCTCAGTTCATGGTTGCATAGCAACGACCGACGCCACGGGAGCGCAAGCGCTTTGGAAAGGAGAAGCGGTGCGGCCGCGCCTTCCACGCGTTTTTAGACGCGATATGTGAACGGCCCCTATTCATAATTCTAAGTTCATGTTAAATTTAACATTTTTTTTCAGTGACAGACAGCCCTATTCAACTGTTAATTTGAATACAGAAGGTTTTTATTAAAATTTTATATTTATTTATTTTATTGAAATGTGATCTTGTATGTACAACAAGGAAAATTATTGAAATTTGTTCATGTTTTTTTAATAAATCTTATTTGAATTTCAGTTTCATTTTGTTCAAAATATCGTGATACGTATCGTATCGTGAACTCCGTATCGAGATACGTACCGTATCGTGACCTGAGCGTATCGTTACACCCCTAATATATATATATATATATATATATATATATATATATATATATACACAGGGTGCAATTTGTGAAAAAAAGGCAGCTGTGTTTTTTTTTTTTTTGTTAAAAACCACAGTGGAGCTATATACTATTTTTGGCAGCTGTTACAGAAACATTTTTACAAAAAAAATTCTGATTTAACTTTGAGATTTGAAGTATTAGATATAGCTTATATATTTGCAGCACTACAATGACACTAATAATTCTTAATTTCTGATAGAAATGCAAAATTAATCGGTAGTTATTTATTTATACACATTTACCTCAGATTTCATTAGATAGAATATAAGCTGTGCCGTACACAGGGTTTCATAATTACCGAGGTCAGAAAATGTTGTTTGGTAGGGGGGTAGGGGGGCATGCTACCCTGAGAAAATTTAGATTTCCCTGGTGTACATATGTGCATTTTTAAGATGTTTTAAGGCCAACAAATTGGATAACAATAGCTTTAAAACCAAGTCAACAAATACATGCATGCACAGTTTTGAGGCAGCTTTAATCACATGTTTGGTAATTGCATGACTTAACTTACAACAGAACACTGACGGCCATTGCTCGTAGTTTCTTTTGCGCTTTATTTAAGCTATAATAAAGTAATTATGCAGCGCGCGCCGGCGCATTTGTGCATGCAACTCTTGAGTGCGCGCCACGAACACGGTATAACGGCTGATTGTACAGTCATGTTCATTTTTCTGAGTTTTACTAACATCATCTGACCGCAGTTCACTGTTGTTCAACTGAAGCTCACTCGTTGTCACCTGCACCTTTTCCGCACTCGTTTGACTTGCGCCTGTCGCTGAGGTGAAGTCGGAATGCGCGTCTGAAAAGTGTCCCGTTTGTTGTGTTCGTGAAGAGACAGTTCTATATAAACGCAGCGTTTTATTTGGCGATGTTTTAAAAAAAGATTTTTATTTTTGGTATTTTATATGCTCTGCTGGTGGTTTGTGGAGTAGCATCACCCGGGGGGATATATATATTTTTTTTATAATTCAGCAGAGGTAGGGATACACTACATACTTTGTGAAGACACCGCGTGAAGGTTTGGAACAACACAAGGATGTATAAATAATGACAGACTTCTCATTTGGGTGTGAAGTATCCCTTTAAAGATTAATTATGTAATTTCTGTTAAACTAGCAGCACCAAACTAGGGATGTCCAGATCCGATCACATGATCGGAAATCGGGCCCGATCACGTGGTTTCAGACTCGATCGGAATCGGACGTTACCTCCCGATCAGGACTCGGATATATATGTATTAGGGGTGCAACGGTTCTCTGTAAAAAAAATCGAAACGTACGGTTCTCCACTTACGGTTCGGTACGCACTTGCACCGCGGTCCATCTCGAATGACGACGCATCTATTGGTTAATATGGTTTGTTTAAAATAGCAACGTGGAAAACAGACAGAGTTCAGATAATGTATGTTTCAGTCGATGGATGCACAAAACGTTACAACAACGATAATCAGAAAGCGTGGACAAAACAGTCACTCTTTGTAAACTGTTAACTGCGAGTGCCGTCTGCTCTAATGTCCAGTCATTTACGCCGTCATCACCCGGGTGTTGATAGCGCGCGAGCGCAGGTGAGACCTGAACAGCACACGTTGCTATCTGTGTTTAAACTAAACTCATTTAAGCCTTGCTGATTTAAACCTTCAAGAACAAGACGCGAAAGAGAGTTCGCACGCGCTGTGAGAAGATTTGTGTGCGCTTATCCAAAGCGCGCACACGCTTATTTCAGTCAGCGCGCAAATACTGACTTCTCTTTCAAGTCTTGCGCTTCAGCAGACAAATTCATACAAAAATTATGTCAACATGCCCGTCTTAGCGAGTATCCTAGCAAACATAGTCGGTTATGTCTTAAGTGAACGTATATTAGTCGAGAAAGACAGCGCATGTGTAACAGTATATGTACTGGATCGTGCATGTCTTAAAGGGAAAAAAAACTATTCCTGCTGCCTGTTTTTAATGTTAAATCAAACAACAAATAACAAAGAAATCACTCACTGCTCTTGACTGAATAGTTTTTGTAACTTCAGTAATGATTAATCATTATTTATTTTATACAGTAAAGATAATATGCAGTGATATTTTATATTTGATTTCTATTTGATTACTGTTAGATATCTGAAAAACCTGAAAAGCACTGTTTCTGGATCTGTTTTTTCGCTCTTCTTTATTCTTTTTTATGTATTATAGAAGTATCGGATCGGGACTCGGTATCGGTAGATACTCAAAATCAAAAGACTCGGACTCGGACTCGAGGGCAAAAAAACGTGATCGGGACATCCCTACACCAAACCTAATAACAGCTTACCAAATACTCCATTTGTTCACGTAGCTCCACCAACAAGAAGTCGAAGAACAACGCTGAACTGCTCAAAACAATCAAAGCCACAGTATTTACAGTCTTCAATAATGGCTTACTTAAATTTCAGTACACTAAACTGGGACAAGAGAAAGTGTTTTTAAAAAAAAAAATACATGCTTCAGCTTTAAAAACTATCAAAGATTAAAGATCAGACAATTACACCCACAGATGGAGCTGATAAACAACTACTGTATGCTTGTTTATATTGTTGTGGGACATATACCAACAGGACTTTGATTTGTTTGGTGTTTCTATTGAATTTTCAGTCTGTCTAGAACCACATATATAATACATTTCAGATTCTCTAATGTATCACTGTGTTTCTCCCTTTAAATCAAACAAAGCTCCCCAGAAACCTGAGGCATAGATGCAGGAAGAAATTGAAAGAGAGAGAAAAGGTGTGGGAGATAAAGATCAAGAGAGAGAGGCATAGAGATGAGAGATCTGAGAAACGGCGCGTCAAATACAACAGTGAACTAAGGGGACTGGAAGAATAGGACACAGGGCAAAAGGTTACAGCCGAGGGAGGCTGGACATACTTTTTAGGGGGGGGGGGGGGGGGGGGCCTACGGGTGAGGGCTCAACAAAATCAATTATCAGTCAACCGTCTAATGACACACACACGCACATTTAGCATTTCAGAATTCAACAGCAGATGATAAAAGACCCAAGTCATGAATAATCAATAATATTCAACAGAGGCCTTCTCATGTATTCATACAATCACAGCTAATTCTGCCAGTCTACCGAACACTGTGCTGGACCACTCTATAAAGGTTAAGCGTGTTTTATAAATAATGAAATTCTGTCTGGAGCCAGATGCTTTAATTCAGGCACGTATGTTCAGTATAATACATATTGAAATTGTGACCGATGCAAAGGTTGATCTTGTTTAGCTCAGGCAGCTGAACAATTCTGAAATAGAAACAACAAGATGCAAATAAAATTCCTGAAATGTTCATAAAAACAGGATGTCGTGACATTCAGAATTGAATTAAAAAAGGCAGCAAATAAGACGCAGAATTGCAAGGAAGTGCAATTAAAATGAATTAAATCGGTAACACTTTACAATAAGGTTTCATTTGTTAACATTAGTTTATGTATTGACTAACATGAACTAACTATGAGCAATACAGTTGTTATAGTATTTATTATTCTTTGTTAATGTTAGTTAATACAAATCTAGCTATTCATCGTTAGTACATGTTAGTTCACAGTGCATTAACTAATGTTAAGAAATACAACTTTCGATTTTAATCATGTTTTAGTAAATGCTGAAATTAACATTAACAAAGATTAATAAATGCTGTATCTAATAGTTCATTATTAGTTCATGTTAAAGGGTTAGTTCACCCAAAAATTACTCACCCTCATGTCGTTCTACAACTGTAAAACCTTCGTTCATCTTCGGAACACAAATTAAGATATATTTGATCAAATCCGATGGCTCAGTGAGGCCTGCATTGACAGCAAGATAATTAACACTTTGAGATGCCCAGAAAGATACTAAAGACATATTTGAAACAGGTCATGTGACTACAGTGGTTCAACATTTATGTTATAAAGCGACAAGAATACTTTTTGTGCGCCAAAAAAACAAAATAACGACTTTATTCAACAATATCTAGTGATGGGTGATTTCAAAACACTGCTTCATGAAGCTTCGAACCTTTCTGAAACTTTTGTTTTGAATCAGTGGTTCGGAGCGCGTATCAAACTGCCAAAGTCTCGTGAACCATTGAAATTTCGAAACAATTCGAAACACTTATGACGTAATGAAGCCTTTTTTACTGAAATCACGTGACTTTGGCAGTTTGATATATGCTCCGAACCAAAAGATTCATAAAGCTTTGAAGCTTCATGAAGCAGTGTTTTGAAATAGCCCATCACTAAATATTGGTGAATAAAGTCGTTATTTTGTTTTTTTTGGTGCACAAAAAGTATTCTCGTCACTTTATAACTTTAAGGTTGAACCACTGTAGTCACATGAACTGTTTTAAATACGTCTTTAGTAACATTCTGGGCATTTGAATGTGTTAATTATCTTCCTGTCAAGGCCTCACTGAGCCATCGGATTTTATCAAAAATATCTTATTTTGTATTCCGAAAATGAAAGAAAGTCTTATGGGTTTGGAACGACATGAGTAATTAAGTAATTAATGACAGAATTTTCATTTTTGGGTGAACTAACCCTTTAACTAATGTAGTTAACTTATGTCAACTAATGAAACTTTATTATAAAGAGTTACCATTATATATATATATTACACATATTTATATATATATTAGGGGTGTTACGCTACACAAAACTCACGGTTCAGTATGTACCTCGGTTTTGAAGTCATGGTTCGGTACGGTTTTCGGTACAGCAGGTGGAGAGAAAACTAAACATAAAATTGCTTTTTTATTATTATTATTATTAAACAGTGGTTTACTGAACAAATTGTGTTTTTGTCTTTAAATATATTAAATTATAATTAAAAGTTTCTTAAGGATAAAAAAATTATCTTTGCTAATGCTATAAACTAACTATGTAGGGAGCCCTTACTTGAACATTATGCTACTATAATATTAATGGTTAACAGCTGAGCCCAAACTATTAGCCTAAATTCAATTGCTTTTTATTTTTAGATAAAATAATCAACACTCAAATAACAAACATGTAAGCTGCACCTAAGGCAGTTTTTGCATTAACTTTTAAATGTTTTTACTCCATTCGTTGTTGAAATATAATCATTTCTACACAGTGGTTGTCATGTTCATAAATATAAATTAACTAGTAAGAAGAGATGATCAATTCACGAGCCTCTTAAGCTGAGGCGGTACAGCAATCTGTCACGACACATTAAAGAGCCACAAAACAGTTTTTATTGTTTGAATTTCTTAAAAAAAAGTACACAGTTTGAAAGCTAGGACTTTGTTTAATATCATAAGTAACCTGCTCTCTCTTGTCTGTCAACGTGTTGTCAGTGTCCTCTTCGCTCCGCGAAGTATTTTTCCCTCTGTGTGGCGTGACAGCACCATGGCTTGTCGGACAAAGCTACAGTAACTACAGGGGGGGCGGGTCTTTGCGAAGAGTCAATTCAACTTTGTCTCAATAAGTCATGTGAATGAATAATGAATGAGTTTAGAACACTATGTTCTGTCCTGGAGAAAAGGTTTTGTGTTAGGCATATTAGGTGCAATTTATGAACCACTGGACTGGCTGTATCCTCATGCCACACACTCACACACACACACACACACACACACACACACACACACACACACACACAATACATCTTGAATCTGACAGGCTGACAAATTCAAATTAGGGTGGAATTACAGGCTGTGGTATAATTTGTTATGCGCCGTCCACAAGTGTCACTCACACTGAAGACTGAAACACCTTTAGAAAAATACACAATTCACAATCTAGAGCTCTACAGACGACCAGCTAAATTACACATACGCAACTGTATGTGAAGTAGAGTGACTGCAAAATTCCCCCATGTCAAAATCTGGTAAAATCAAAACTCATTCATATAATATAATGTAGAGAATGTAGAATTATAAGTGGACACATACACTTTGAAAAATGTGCCATGCATTAAAATACCATAGATGAATGTAGATGTACATAATATAGTATAGTCTCCTATTCCTTGGCCATTGTAGTTTCATGACTTCCATAAAATGACAACCCATAATATTACCGATCCCCTCTGTGATTAAGGTTAAAAAGATTTGCTGGACCTGTCGGGAGCTAGATATAAGGTTGAAAGATAACTTGTCAGACCATAATACCCTTTCCGTTGCCCTCGGGTCCAGGTTTTACACTCCATACACCAGGTTATGCCTTTGTGTGTTGGCCTTGGAAACAAAAGGATTCGGAACAACATCCCTGCCATAAATCTGAGCTTTGTGAAGCTCATGACGTAACTTTTTTTTTTTTCCAGCTCAAGTCACAGAGGATTCAGGTCAGGTGATCATTTTTGAGGATCTACTTCTGAGGCACTTAGCAACTGTACTGTGAAATATCCATCTACTTCTCTTGGGAAAGGAAAAAAAAAAACTTTGAGCGAGGACTGGAACTATGCACACTGATAACTGTTTATTTGCACACTCTGTCTGGGTTGTTACAGAGCCTGATTCACTAAAGGAGTTACTATGCTCATCAAGTAAACATAGCCACAAAATCTAAGCTCATCACAATCTGTATGACACCCAAGTCTTCAAGGTAGTGATGGGTGCTTTCGAAACACGGCTTCATGAAGTTTTGAAATCTTTATGAATCTTTTGTTTCAAAGCAGTGGTTCTGAGCATGTTTCAAACTGCCAAAGTCATGTGATTTTAGTAAACGAGGCTTCATTACGGTGGGGGGCGATCTCTGTGAACCCATGAATCATGCGGATTCACAGGGAAGACTGACCCCCAGCGGTTTGAGCTTGAACGTGCCCCTGATCTCTGATGAGTTTTATTTGTATAGGTTTTAACCCTCAGGGGTCTGAGGATTTTTGGGGCCCTGGAGAAGTTTTGACATGCCCTGACATTTGTGCTTTTTTCAGTTGTTCATAAACATATTAATGGAAAAAGTGTCATTACACTGTATTCAGCACAAACTAGGCTACAATAATATGTGAGGAACATGTATGTACATGTTTGTGTTTTTGAAGGAATAACGTTTATGCGTGGTTATTGAAAAAACAAAAAACTTAAGTCACTGAAATAAGGCCAAAAAATATATATTAAATCTTTGTTCACAAGACTTCTGGGTATTGGAGGTTGTAGACTAGAGTTTTTGCTTCAAAATGAGATAAAAATTATGCTACCTGCTTGTTCACATAAAACAATAGAGAGATTTAAATTTTCTAAAACATCTTTGGTCAAGAAACACAGTATGCGTGGAGGCGTGAATCATCATGAATAATGGGTGATTCTCACCCGAGAATACAAAAGAATCGCATAAAGAGCTCTAATGACCTGCATAAATAATGAGCTCTTTCAGTCAGGTAGGCTGTGAAAAAACCCTCTGTTGATCATGTCTCAAATTTCATCATGGTGTACATCAAACATGCAGAAAAAACAGCAATACTGTGAAATATTATTACAATTTAAAATAATGGTATTCTATTATATTCTTTAACCCTCTGGAGTCTGAGGCTGATTTGGGGCCTGGAGAAGTTTTGACATGCCCTGACATTTGTGCTTTTTTCAGTTGTCCATAAACATATTAATGGAAAAAGTGTCATTACACTGCATTCAGCACATAATTGGATAGTAATGAGCTGAAATGACTTGCATATTAATGAGGCATTTCAGTCAGGTAGGCTGTGAAAAAAACCTTCTGTGATGTCTCAAGCTCATCATGATATATGAAACATACAGAAAAATATTATTACAATATAAAGTAATGGTTTTATATTATACTTTAAAATATAATGTATTTCTGTGATGCAAAGAGTCTGAATATAGGCTTTTAGTTTAAAAGCATGCACATTTGGAGAAATATTGTATTCTCATATGCTTATGTCAATTTTCTATACAGAGGAGTTATATTTATTTAATATTCATTGTCATTACTATGAGCGCTGGTGTTTTCAATTCATCCTTGAAGTCGGAGGGCGCTCTCTGTGCATTTTTAGTCCACAAATTCATCTAAAAGAAGAAGAGGCTATTCCATGAATGGAGTTTCCAATTCATACTGCAGCCGGAGGGCGCTAAAGAAACAAAAACTCATCTATAGAAGAAAAGAAAACAGGAACTAACTGCATGTCTTCTAGAGCTCCCTAACCATGACTTTTACATCCAGATAAACACTTTTCAAGACAATAAATACACGATTGAGACGATGAATGCATGTATTGCCTCTGAATTTGCGTCTAAATAGCGCTGGCTCCGTGGGCGTGGCCGCATTGGCGGATAATGAGCTGAATCACGGACTTCTGACATGGCTCTCTTTTCATACAGATTACATAAACACAGAAGGTTTGTTTTCGATTTGACTTACATGATTTAAAACCTGACATCTTAACGTTTTTTTAGACATAAGTTAAATTTTTCTGTGATTAGTATTCACTAAGTTACAGTTCATTTTCTGAGAACTATCAGATTGGACTTCGTTCAGAGGAAGAGCACATTGTGCACAATGAAAAAAACATTGTGTTTTTACTCTGAGTATTCTATAGTTTCAATTGATATATTACTTATGTCTCTATGACAAAAAATGACGGAGTATTTTAAGTCTGTTTTGCTGCAATGTGAAAAAAAACCTGCAAAACGCGCCGGCGCGTTTTCAGACCTCAGAGTGTTAAAATATAATGTATTTCTGTGATGCAAAGTGTCTGAACAATTATGTTACCTCTATGGCATTTCATATAGGCTTTTAGCTTAAAAGCATGCACATTTGGAGAAATATTGATGGATTCTCATATGTTTGTCAATTTTCTATACAGAGGAGTAATATTTATTCAGGATTTATTGTCATTACTATGAGCGCTGGATACTGTGTTTTCAATTCATACTTGCAGCCGGAGGGTGCTCTGCACCTTTAGTCCACCTTTAGTGTGACAATAAACACAAAACACATGTGATCATTGTCATGCGGTGAATCCGGCCAATCGTGGAACAGCTGTGTCGTCATCAGAGCTCGTGCAGCTGCTCTTGAGAAATTGCGCCGGCTGACTCAGGCGGCTGAACTCACATGGCGTCGGCGCTGTCTCAAATCTGACAAAATTTCTTACCGGCATGCACTGCTTCAAGTCAGCCGCCGGTCGGTCTGTGCATCGCTGCATCAAGTCGAACAAGCCTTTTGTTTCATGTGTCATGTTCTTATTGGTTGGTCTAGTCATGTGTCCTATGTTCTCATTGGTTCATTGTTTGATTGTGCACAGGTGTCCCTTGTTTGCTCATTGTTCTTGTGTATGTATAACCCTCATGTTTCATTGTTCCTTTGTCTAGCTTTGTTCATGTAACCACTGTTTGGTAAGTTTTCTGTTTCATAAATAAAGGTCAAGATTATGTCGTCAAGTTCATGTTTATTTTGTATTTAGTTCACATTTATGGTAATAGAGAAACTACACTTGGGTTCTTCAACTTGACTTCAGCTGAATCATTACACTTTTGTCCATAAAATTAAATTCAAAGGGGTCCAACACAATATTGGACCCACTGACTATCATTGTACAGACAAAAAAAAAAAAAAAAACACTGAAACATTCTTCAAAATATCTTCTTTTGCGTTCCACAAAAGCAGATCATACAGGTTTGGGATGACTTGAGGGTTAGTAAATGATGAGAGAATTTTCACTTTTAATGCATTTACCTCTACATTTTAAAAACTGTTGTTCTTAGCATATATGAAATACTTCACTGTTCTGTGACCGAAGCTCTTGCAGTTCAGATATTGACTAATTGGCCTCTATGGAATTCTGTTAGTTGCCTCCGGTTACTTTGAAATATACACATCAAAGTGCTAATTGTCAACCCTCCTGCATCGCATGATATATACTGCCAATATGAAATCAACTTTCCTTTGAAGCTGTGCTTTTAAGTGTGATTATGTCAAGTTACTTCAAAGTTTAATGTGTGATGTTTCTATAAATGGAAAAATATTTCTCATTAAATGTGGAACATATTTTAAACAAAATAAACAACATGTCAATGGGAAGATCAGATGGTACAATAACTAACAACAACTACGTTCCGGGTCATGTGGTTTTATCTGACAATGACAGGGTGGCAACAAAAAGGATGGGCTGGTGCTGACATGAGGAGAGGAGTTTATCACAGTTCTGAACAGATTTTATTTTTGAGCTGGGATATGATCACCCTGTGCAAGCTAACAATGTGTTAAAGGTGCCATATCATTAGGAAAATCACATTTTCCTTGATTTACTATGAAAATATATGCTAATTTTAAAAACTTCTGCTCATTTTACCAACCTAAGAGGGAGTTTCTTAAAGGCTTAGCAGCAAAACATTATTTCTAAGAGTCAGAGAGAAGGTGGAAAATCAGTATGAAAAACAAATTACATAGGGCAATACTTAAAGAAAATAATAAATTATTTGATATGACTCCCTTTAAATATAAAACTAAAACGCATTTCATTTCCAACTGTCTCATTTCACACCTTGAAATTTGGAGCTCACACAGAATGAAAACCCATTTAAATGAAAAAGCAATCCAAGTTTTGAACGAGGGAAATGATAATGAAACAAATTTAATTTGGGCTCCAAACATGGAATGCATCTCCTGTCTTTCTGACAGCAGATTCAGCATCATGTGCCTGAGACGGTGGTCCCATTCAGTGATCATCTCTCCATTAAATGTTTATGTTGTGGAAGAAAGAGGAAAAGCTCATTAATGGTTAATCCATAATTCCCCAATGGAGGTCATACTCCTCTAATGAGAGGCCTTAATGAGAACTCATTGCTGTTAAGTTGAAGGAGGTGACAGATGAAGGATGCTTAAGTTCATTTAAGGATTGTGAGTGCGGGCTGGTAGCGCAAGTCTCAGCACATCGGAGTTATTTGTGTCTTTGGAAGCAACAAACAATGGATTGTACCTGGATTGTAGAGCTGCATGATTCTGGATAAATTGGGAATCCCATTTTTTTTTTCTTTTCAAATTGAGATCACGATTCTCCCACGATTCTGAACAGACAACTAAATAAAATAACACAATTTACTAGAGGTTCTGCCAAATTATTAATGGCTGCAGTCTATTTAAAAATGTTTATTTTATTAGAATTAATTATTTTTTAAAATATTGGTTTGAATGAATGATTCAATGACTCACTTATAAATACTTCACTTGTTGAATCAGAGTTTTTGAACGAATCTCTTTAATCAATGATTTAATGACAAATACATTTTTAACAGTCACTTGTCGCCACCTAGTGGCATAATGATGTAATGATACAATCATTATTTGAAGCATCAAGTTACTTTCAAAAGGGGATCTGCTCTATTTTGATTGCTACCATAGACATAAGTGTTTATATCCAAACTAGAATTTTTTTATCCCACTACTTCTGTGATCATCTGAATTATGCTGGCGTGCTGGTCTGAAAACGAGGTGTGTTCAGGCACATTTTTGGCGTGTTACTATTTTGAGGCAACTGAAATATATTTCGCCATTGACCAACTGAAACCTGGTCTAAAGTCAATGGCACAATATTTTTTTGTTGTTGCTGTTATTAAAAGAGCACATTAGTAATATGCGCCTGTAGGCACGTGTGCAGCAGGATGCAAACATGCCAAATATTAAAAATAAAAGGATTACAATGTAAAAGATTATTATTGAGTGCATAAAGATAAAAATGTTTTGGCAGAATCCGGCTTTTCCCGTAGATGGTCTGCTTGCGTGCTTTAACCTCGCGCATGAGCAGATCTGTTTCCTTACTAGAGAAACGTTCAGTTTTTCCGCTTTCAATTTCCGCCATTTAAAAAGCAAATCCACCTTGCCGCGAGTGCAACTGGCTTTTAAAGGAAATGGGAGATGAGACTCTGATTGGTTTATTGTACGTTGCGGCCAAAACACACCCATTACTCATTAAGAGAATATGGACAACCCTTTTAGACCATGCACCAGGCACGCAGACCATTTTTCCCATTGTTAAACTAGTAAAAGTGGATTCGGACACGCCCTAAGTGCACTTGCGTCATGCGCTTTAGACCATGTGCTCAGATTGTTAAAATAGGGCCCTTTATGTTTTATACCTATACATGACAACTGCTCTCTCTGGCTCAGCAGCAGCGCAAATGCAGATTTGATTGTTCCGGTGTGATTTCGTCAAAGGTTTAATAGACATAGCCAAATCGTCATTTAGGAATAAGATTGTGTGATTGTTTGAATAGAGATTGCAATCTTTTAACGATTAATCATGCAGCTCTAGTGGATTGAGTTAAAAAATACATTGGTCACCAGTGTATGTTGTAGTTTGGATGCCATTTCCCAACCAAACCAGAACTAAATGGCATGTTATCAGCTTGAAAAGGTCTTTTCAGCAGGGAAGCCCATTATCATCAGAAAGGAAAAATGTTATTTAAGTTAGGGCACATCTTATTCATCCATTTCTGGGATCATTAATCTATCAGTTCATTTTTGACAGAGGCTTTTGATAAAAATCCATCAGGCTGCTTTCTTTGCTGAAGTCTAAGCTACCATTGATGTCATGATGAATATTCTCTGATAAATCAAGCCTTTGTCATGAGAAGCATGCCAGTGATACTCTAAGTGGCGAGACAATGCCTCATAAAATAATAAAAGACAGAATCCCACTTACCAGCCCATGTTGAACTCCACGTGGGCGTCAAAGAAGCCCACAACAGGAGCAGTGGCTGCGTTCCAGCCGTGAATCCTGGCCCGTATGAGTCCCTCTCTCTTACTGTTCCTCACGATCTTCACCAGGCCAGGATATCGCTTATTCACGTAATGATCCAAATTGAACTTCAGCTCCACTACGAGAGAAAAACAGATCATGTGAAGCAAGGAAATCCAAAACTCCTACATCAACAGTATAGATCAAAATATAACCTTGATTTATAATCAAGGTAAAGAATTTTTTAAAATGCTAACTATTAAATATTGTCTCTTAAAGGTGTTATAGAGGATGTTTTGTTTTATACATTTTTGCAATATTACTTGAAACTGTCTTTACTAACTGATAAAAGACTATTTGTGACCTGATCCAGCAAAATGAGTCACAGTGACCCAAATTTCAAAATTGAGATATTGGTATCAATGGAAAGATGAGACAATAAGCTTTAAAATGATATCCTAGTCATACCTTGAATGGTTTTAAAGATATACCCATTTGAATTATGGTCATCTGCCCTCTTTTTCCAATTGAAAACCTGAGAAAATCGCTTTTAAAGTTTTTTGCCCGTTTTTTTGTTGATATCTTTCAAAATCCATTGCATTTAAAGGGATAAACTATTTATTTTACAGCTTAATTTGACCAAAGACATTTTTATATATATATATAAATGCTATTAAACCAGGCTGGGGGTGAATTGTTACGACCACGGGCAATGCACGTGTGCATGCACCAAACGCGTCTTTCCGCACTCATGGCCAAAGGAGTTTCTTTAAAAGGCTCGTGGGAAATGAAGTATACCCGGGCCTTAACCGCTCTAAATTGTAATGGACTGGAGCTCACATCGGGAGAAATGCGAACACGGTGGCACCGCGATGCGACCGCAAAGGGCACTTTCACTTTTACGATCAAAGTGCATGCCACTGATAAGCATTGTAAACGCAGTATTACAGTATACACACACCAATTAAAAGCGCAGTCCTCCTCTCGTGCGTCCTCCTCACTGGACTTTAGTTTCGCTTTCATATATCTCTTTTATAGATGCCATCAATGCTTTTACCTTTCTAGATGTAATTACCGAAATCAAAACAGTCCATAAACTATAAATCCTCACGAAAACTTCAGTCTGAAGGACTGTCTGAAGCGCTAGTCTGACAGGAGGATGGCTGGACCAATCGCGTGCCTGTCAGTCGAAACGGGGCTTCCCATTGATAAAAATCAGCATTTATGTCAGTGTGTTTACATTTCTAAGCTTTTTGATTGGTTCTATACAACGTGTAACACCATATTTGGAGAGCAGAGATAGTGACGTTTCAGGGGATACCGTGACGAGATGAGTTGAGAAGTTCATTTCCAGCGAATTTAGAAAAACCATGTCAAATTTAATAGCCATTTAAATACCTTTACTCAATTATCTGGACTACGAATCTTTGGGAGATTATTTTTGAAAGTCTGTTCTTTGAAATTAGCTTAAAAAAAAAAAATAGATTTTTTCATTGTTTTTCCACATTATCGGCCCATATCTTAAAATAGAACGTTGCGACTTCCGAGTCATTTCGCCAGAGCGGGTCACATTTATTAGGTGCACTGAAAGGAATAATATTAATATACATCATCTGTGCACGAGGTAGGGCCTTAAAAACATCAGCCAATCGTTTACGCGATCATCGCGTAAAAAACAATTGGCCCTCTGGCTTGTCAATTACTGCCATTACGTTCCTTGTGAGAGACGTGCACGCTCCAGTAACTTTCCACAGGCGCCGCATGCAATGTTTTTGTCAGGAGTAACAACTGCAGATTATGAGTTACCTGCGGTGAGTCCGACATAATGAATCCACTAACACGACACAGCGAATGCCGGTGGTAAACAAACACTCGTGTTCCAATACTCGTGCACGAGTTTTGGGAGGCGTTCCCTCGAAACAAGCTGTGAAGGAGGGGGGCTGTTCTTACGCATTCGCTCATTTCAAAAACTCACTAACAGTCTTTGGTTTCTCAGTCGTCGAAAACATCTTCTATAACACCTTTAAAGGGATAGTTCACCGAGAAATGAAAATTCTGTCATCATTTACTCACCTTCAAATTGTTCCAAACTAGTATGAATTTCTATCTTCTGCTAAACACAAAAGAAGATATTTTGAAGAATGCCGAAAAACCAAAGGAGTTGATGAACTCCGTTGACTTTTTTCTATACTATGGAAGGCAATGGGGTCCATCAACTGTTTGGTTACCCATATTCTTCAAAATATCTTCTTTTGTGTTTAGCAGAAGAAAGAAATTCATTTTGGGTGAACTATTCCTTTAACAAGACTAAAGAGTCTTTTTTTCATCAAAATTTTTAAAAATATAATTTGCATCAACGTCATTTACATCTCAGAAATGCCCCCCCCCCCACCACACTTCCCACAATTCTTTTGTGATATATATTCACAGTTACATGTAAGAAAACAAATTAACCATTAGTCCACATGGCTAAAATCTGAAGAAACACCCCTAGACTCATGAATCTAACCAAAAATAAATGTTGAAAAAACGTTCAGGTTTAAGGAAAAGGCTTGTGCAGAATCCTGTATGATAAACTTAACAGCATAAAAGAAAAAAGAAGGTTTTAGTGGCACTATAAATGACATGGTAAATCAATCTGCCTGAATCTCCCCACTCCGTTACTCTCTCAGAGTTAGCTATCTGTCCTCATTCAATAAGAACTCTGGGAGGTAAACAAATGGAGTGCAAGGAGAACACGCACACACTCAGAGAGACGCACACACACATATACACACACTCTAGAAAGATAGATGAGTGTTTGGGCTCTTTCCTGCAGGTTGCTGAGTGCTCTAGTTTCTATGGGGAGTGGAATACGGAGGAACAGAGCACTCTTTAAGGCACTGATGCACACAACTACCTCCCCTCTCATTCATCAGCTCAGAAGAACGATTAACATTTCAATCTTTCAGTGCAATGGGAAATCTTGGAAGTGGACTTAATTACCCAAGAATATGATTTGAAATTACTTTACATGAAATGTTGGGATGAGATGTTCTATATTTGCCCATAAACACTTATATTTTTGGACACATAGGCCATGGAACAAGCATGACCATTTACTTTAACATTATATATGCATTAAAGTGCCCCATTATGCTATTTTAAAGGTTCTTAATTTAGTTTTGGAGGTCTCCTACAATAGGTTTGCATGCAGGTCAAAAATTAACACGCGTGACCTTTCCAACATGATTACGTAATACATGGCGCATCACAGAGCAGTGTAAGATGAGCGTTTGTGGATAAAAAGTATTTATGTATTTTTTTTTAGAAAATGACTGATTGTTTCGCTAGATAAGACCCCTATTCCTCATCTGGGATCATGTAGAATGCTTTGAAGCTGCATTGAAACTGTAATTTGGACCTTCAACCCACTGAACCCCAGTGAAGTCCACTATATGGAGAAAAATCCTGAATGTTTTCCTCAAAAACCTTAATTTCTTTTCAACTGAAGAAAGAAAGACATAAACATTTTGGATGACATGGGGGTGAGTAAATTATCAGAAAAATTTAATTCCGAAGTGAACAAATCCTTTAAGACAGTGGATGGAATTACTGTTGACTTCTTTCAGGCAATTCAGAATCGGTTAAGAAGACAATTACTTCATTTATCGTGCATTTTGATCTTTGAAAATTTGCAGACCTTGACATGCACAAACAGGTATATTACAAACTGCATGAAAGGTAATATCCGAAAAGGCATAATTGGGCCACTTAAGATTAAGCACATTTACCTCAAAATTGAAAAAAAAAAAAAAAAAAACTATATAATATATTATATATTTTTTATATTTATATATATTTGTATTTTCCTGACAATCATATATATATAAAAAACGTTCAGGTTAAATAAATAAATAAATAAATTATATATGTGTGTATATATATATATATATATATATATATATATATATATATATATATATATATATGTATATATAGAGTGCAATGCGATTTGGACATTTGGGATTCTTATTTCAGTGAGATTCACTCAAGTGCTTTCGAGAAAAGTCTAAATTAATAAATGTAATGTGAATGTATAGTAAATATGTTAATAAATTATACTCACGCTGACTGCTTTTAGTGTCAGCTATGCTCTGGTTATTATAACACGGCCATATTAGGGCAGGCACAAAATGCAATTCACTGTGTGTTGAACAACACACACACACACACACACACACACAGTGAGAGAGAGAGAAATGTTATAGGATTCCCTCTGGTGCGTTCTGAATGATACTGAAATTAAGAATCATGAGGCAGAAATATTTTATAAACATTCCCCAATCAATAAAGAACAAATATCCATCCATCATACTGTGAACAGAAAAGCAAAAATAAGTTCTGGAGCACAGCAGATCAAAATTGAGCATTATGAAAATATTTGAAATGCATGCTGATCCAGATAAATGAGCTATGGCAAAGGGATTGCTTTGATTTATTTAATCATCATAGGGGTTTTATTATTTTTCATCTGCATATATCAAGAACTCTGGCTTGATATACAGCCACACACAATAACTAGCGAAGGCTGCATATGGCACTGGAATAGCAATTAATGTAATTAAAGAAAGCCATTTTCCTCATGGATGCACATGTGTACGTGTGTGCCATTGCACTTGTGTAAAAGTAAAGTTTAAAGGGATAGTTCACCCAAAACTGAAAATTCAAATAGATATCCTTTTGAGTTCCATGAAATAAAAAAGGGGTTTGGAACGACATGAGGGTGAGTAAATGATGATAAAAATTTGTGAACTATTCTCCACTAATGCTATCTACAGAACTTGGCTAAATATACAATTAATTTCCAAATGTATTAGGATATTAATTGTGTAGTTTGCTTTTAGGGATAAATCCAGATGTCATTTACTAGCTGGATTCTCAAATAAAAGAATGTCCTTGAAAAGTATTAAACAAAATCTTCATCCAAAGGGCTTAAATTTCTTCTCATTTGGATTGAAACCCATTATTATCTGTTTACAAGCAATGTCTAAATGAATTGAATTTCAAGGGCGCAATACAGCTCCCTGTCTGATGAGATGAGAAAAAAATAGATGCAATGTCCCTTAATATTATTCACAAGGTGAGGATGAATGTTACCCTGCATAACAGGATTCGGCTGAGATTAATCCAAACAGACAGGGATGATGGAGGGACAGAAAAGAAGGACAAAAACCTTATTGGCTTCAGCGAATAGTGTAACACGAGCACGGCACTCTATTAAATATCTTCATAATGGACAAGAGACTTAGAGGGACAGAGACACGCTCGCTAAGGTCAATTCATTATTCAAGTGTTGAGGGTGCCTGTACTTCCAGTCGTTTTTTTGGGCGTGAGCGCTAAACCAGAGACGACAAGCTACAGCGCTGAGAAAAGGTCAAGCGGGCAACCTTTGCATGTTAACAGTTTAATGTCAGCTGGAAGAAGCTGAAACATCAGCAGGAAATTAGCATATGAAATTAGAAACAGTCAACGCCACATCCAGAGAAGCTGACTGTGTAAGATAACAGCAAATTGGGAAGATAGCGGTGCCGCAAGTCATCCGTTCTCCACAATGCTCCACCTGTGTGGGTATCTCTTTTTGTTCGCAATCAAGATTAAGAAGTACTGCCATTTTAAATGTGTCTGTTTAAAGGGACATTTTGTCAACATTTAGGAGTACACTAGCATTTAGAAAAAGTATAATTAAAAACAAATAAATAAAGTTTTTGAAAGAAGTGCTCACTAATGATGCATTTATGTGATCAAAAATACTGTAATACTGTGAAATACTATTACAATTTAAACCTGTTTTCTATTTGAATTTATTTTAAAATGTCATTTATTCCTGAATTTTCAGCAGCCATTACTCCAGTCTTCAGTGTTACGTGATCCTCCATCATTCTAAAATGCTGATTTGGTGCTCAGTTATTATCAAGAATTATTCGTGCTTAATTAATAATAATGGTTCTTATTATTATCAATGCTAAAAACAGTTTTTGCTGCTTAATATTTTTGTGGACACCATTACACATTTCTGTCTGGATTCTTTGGTCAATTTGATGCATCCTTGCTGAATAAAAATGTATTATTATTTAAATCTTACTTACCCCAAGCGTTTTAATTGTTTTTACAAAAAAAATAATTTAAAAAAAATGTTTCTTGAGTACCAAACCAGCATAAACATTTTGACACTGTAGAGTGAAGTAATAGTTGTTGAAAATGTAGCTTTTCCATCACAGGAATAAATTACATTTTAAAATATATTACATTAGATATAAGCTATTTTGAATGATTGCGTTTAATTTGACAGCACAAGTGAGTAAATTAATAAGAAACAACAATGGAGTGTCTTTAAAAACCCTCTTTTGTGAGGAACTCTTCCTTCCGTCACAGATTCAAATCTCAAGTTGAGCCCAAGCCTCTGTTACTAAATCTAAAACGTCACTTTAGAATTACTAATGAAGGAACGTTGAGTCCCTTAATTTAAGCTTATTGTATTATGTAGAGTAGAGAAGTATTGTATTATGAGAGAGAGATCGACTAAACGAGTGTATTACCTGCATCATATATATCATTCATTCTTCAGGTCGATGTCCATAATATTATATCCATTATTAAAAAAAATCTGTTTGAATATCCACTGAGGAAAGCAATATCTTTGTCTTTGTCCTTTTAAAAGATTTCCCATGATAGCACTAAAACAGCTTCCTTGTTTACAACCAGTCCCTTTCAATTTGCTACTGACTCACTCATAATGACAGTCTTTGCTGCCATCTAATGGTGTAATAACTTTCACTGAAGTTAAAATCACAATCACTAATGGACCCTTTCTCAATACCAAATACGGTGTATTATTTATAAAGCAAATTATATTTATTGAACAATATTTAAATGAACAACAATAACCATTAGATAATAGGAAATAGACACAAGCAATCAAATCAGTCAAACATACAAAAGCACAGCTCTAGTATAGGATTTACGTTAAATATAGCCTAAATATAAAGTTATGAATCTTAATTTCCCCTAAACCCAAATCGGTTTGCTCTTGAACAAGTAATAGATTAATAAGACCAAAGACTGCCCGTTTGACATACCCTAAATGAATTATATCTCATGTTTAACCACTAGCTACATAAACCAGCTGCAAATTCCCTAATGACTGGCCGAGATGAAGCTGTTCTCTGCGGGTACATGAGCACTGAACGGTTGCTAACGGCATGGAGCTCGCATCTGCAGAAGCGTCTAAACAAATCGTAAAATAGGTGCTATGTTTATACATGAGTTATATTTGAGGTCTAAACAACTACATTCTCGCCTAAAAAACTCGAAAAACTACATTCTGTGATGCAACAACAGTAATATTTGTAAAAAATATGGTGGAATTGTTCGACCAACATGACAGTCAAGCCACAAGCAGAGTGATACAATCAGTGAAGCGGATCCAGTGCTGATACTGGGGGAATATAGCACGGCTCTCAGCCAATCAGATTCGAAAACCAAAAAGAGCTTTTGTACAAATTGTAAAAATATTTCACAATATTATTATTTTTACTGTATTGTATTGCTGATTAAATAAATACTTCTTTTTTTTTTTGTGTAAAGACTAAAAAGTAATTTCCGGGAACTCTGTTCAATTCAGGACTCGTTTTAATCCTCAGAATGAACCAATTTGCTAAAATGAATTTCAAACAATACTTCAGAGAGTAGACCTGTGTCAAATGGCACACTTGATGTGGACTTTTGGTCTCATGGTCTTCGTTCAAGCGTGTCCATGAGGTCCGCAAGCCTGTAGGGTATCCCATTTATCATGTTATGTTTCAGAAGTGCTCATGAGTCCCGTCCCCCCGTCCCCCCCCGTCCCCCCCCCCCGCAACCTCTATGATCCCAAGCCAAACCTGCACTCAAATGAACTACTACCCAACAGAGATGAAGAAGATTCTAGAAGAGAGTGATTATTTATTGCTCTACTTGCTTGGTTTTAAGGCTGTATGCTATAAATAATGTGACACAGAAAACATTTTCATGTTACACTGAAAAAATTACTAAAAAAAGTTGAGTTGCTGTCACAAAGAAAAATGTTAAAGGGATAGTTCACCCAAAAAACAAAATCATTTAATTATTTCGTCATTTAAAATCATAAATCTGTCATCATTTACTCCTCCTGAAGTTGTTCCAAACCTGTATGAATTTCTTTGTTCTGCTGTACACAAAGAAAGATATTTGGAAGAATGTTTGTAACCAAGCAGATCTTGCCCCCTATTGACTACCATAGTAGGAAAAAAAATCCTATGGCAGTCAATATGGGGCGAGATCTGCTTGGTTACAAACATTCTTCCAAACATCTTTCTTTGTGTTCAGCAGAACAAAGAAATGCATACAGGTTTGGAACAACTTTAGGGGGAGTAAATGATGACATTTTTGGGTGAACTATACCTTTAAGACATGTTTAGCATCACTACTTTTCATAAGTCCAATACTTGCACACATTTTGACCAGATCAGTAGCAACAGTAAGAATGTCTCAAAGAAAAAAAGAGCAATCTGTCTTTTCTTTTTAAGGTTATTTATAAACCTGGAGCTGTGTGCAAGAGTACACACCTAAAGGCTTACTCTTGAGGTGTTTGTCTCTTGCTGTTTATTTTTCTTCTTTTTCTTAGCCTTTAAGCTCAGTCTCAAACCAAGCAACAAAAAATGTTTGTTTGCTCAGACAAAACACAGACTGTAGCTGCATACCAAAACAGGTTAGTCATATTTTATCTTGTTATGCCATGCTGTGTTTATTTAAACAACATTTTATGTACACTTTCTTTATAAAAGCTTTTATGTCTGGAGCAACAGGAGAAACTGGTAAATGTTTAACAGCTGTATTCGTTTCAGACTAAACAAAGCAATAAACAAATAAAATCATTAAAGGAATCACAAGGGGATGCGTCCTTACCGCTGTCACTGTTGTCATCCACCAGTATGATTTCTTTGAGCAGGTGTGCCGGGGTGTGGTTGACCACGCTGTGTACAGAACGCAGGATGACAGACAGAGCTTCGTTCACAAAGATGAAGACCACAGAGATCTGGGGAAGGTCATCAGTGTAGGTCAACTGCTTACACCTGGAGAAAACAGACACCAGAGTGTTCAGTTTGCAGCTCTATATATATATATATATATATTCAGATTGTTCATATTTCTGTTCTGGAGATGTATGCTCATTTTTGCGTATTTAATTAGATAATGCATCATTTCCATATTTAAATATATCATGTCAAAATGTGTGGTGATTAATAATTTCTTATTCACCTGTGGTGTCTTGCCTTAAGAAAATTAACGTTTATGTCACACATAAAGGGAGAGGCTGCATTATTCTCCACATTGTGAGCAGGACTCAAACCTCATTGAATTTCAGTCAATACGTCATCACAGCTCCAGTCGAGACCATAAGAATTTCATGATATGCCAGTTATATAGTCTTACTGGGCTATATTAGAAACATAAAGCATTTTTTACATTTAGGACCACTAGAGGAGTTCTTATATTAGTACAAGGTATATAGGCGCCAAAGAAATATAATACAACCTCAAGTCTCAAAACGTAAGATTAGTTGTCTTGCCACCAAAAAAATATGTGCATATCGACTGTGTTGCTAACACTTCTGCATTCTAGCTATTGACTAAAGCTGACAAGCCCCTAAATTCATTCCCATATTTACCCGTATCTTGTGGGGAAAATTGAGGCATGCCAACATAGCCTTTATTTCACACTGTAAATGCTGACTAGTTACTATGGCAACCATAAGTTCTTGATCAACATCTCACTGTGAAATCTCTCCCTATCCGTCGTGAGCTCTGGGAAAACAGCATGAGGCTCCTGCCCATGTGGACTTTACTCTCAGCTCTTTTAATATGGCTGAGGATTATGGAGCTCAGGAATAGGTTATATTTCATAAAATACGATTACAGAGACTAGGTTTGGCATTTAGCAGATTAAAATTCTCTGGCAATCACATTATTGAAGAATACCAAAGTTGTTTGCTCACAAAAAGGTATAGTGAACAAAACATTTATTGAATTACATACAACCAAGACAATAAAAGCATATATGTGTATTGTTATTGCATAAAAACATATTTTGAGCTGGAAGATGAACTGGTATTAGATAATAATGAGCATCGGTACAGTAATATCTATCTATCTATCTATCTATCTATCTATCTATCTATCTATATATATATATATATATATATATATATATATATATATATATATATATTTGTAGAACTTAAATACTTTGAATACGAAGAGTTGTATACAGTGTGTCAAATGAGGACATTTTTTCATTCATGCTGCAAAACAACAATTACAGATCACAGATGACTAATGGTCCACTAAAACAGTGAGTGTGGCAATTTATGCATGGGATTTATTACAACCTCCATAAATTATTTTCCTGTAAGATTTGAGGACAACGGACAATTGTGCCTAGTCTAACACAATCACATTATCATTCTAACACAAATACTGGTTTGTTTATGCTGAATGTTGAATGGCGAAGGCTTTAAAAAAATAAATAAATAACAAGCATAAAATGTTCCTGTCTGACAGATATCACTGAAATACTGCAGGTGTCCTGAGAAATCACAAAAGCCTTTGTTTTAGCCCAAGGCTCTGTAAACAGCAAAAAGGATCTGACCGCGGCTTCTGTGTTATAGCCTATCAGAAAACCTGGAGTCGCACTTCTACCCGTCAGTCATACTATGCACTGGGGTTTGCAGCATTGACTTTGAAAGATGGAGGTTTAGAGAGGAGGTAAACGGTTGAAGGGATGAGATGCGGTCTAATTCCATGGTATAGTCTAGACCAGGGTTTCTCAACTCTGGTCTTTGAGCAGTGTTGGGGGTAACGCATTACAATTAACTTGAGTTACATAATCAGATTACTTTTTCAAGTAACTAGTAAAGTAACGCATTACTTTTCCAATTTACGACAAAATATAAGTTACTTTTTCAAATAAGTAACTCAAGTTACTTTTTCACATTTATTGACTGACAGCTCACCTGTCCCCATGTTTTGAGAAATAAATTGCAGAGGTGTTGTGTGTGCTGTGTAAACATGATGGTTATTGTAGCTCTAGACTAAATGTGACTCATCTCACTTGCACAAAAACATTCAGTATTGATCCTCAAATTCTTCAATAAAAACAGTGAAATGCAATCTCAGAACTTTATGCAAACCTGTAAGAATTGAATTTAATCTCACTTCTTTAATCCAGAATGGCAGCACAGCTAAAAGGTTTGTTTGAGCTGCACCAACACAATTCATTACTTTTTTATGGAGTAACGCAATACTGTACTTTTAAAAGTAACTTTCCCTAACAGTATTTGAGGTCCACTTACCTGAAGAGCTTAGCTTCAAACCTAATCAAATACAACCAGGGCTTGACATTAACACCTGCCAAATTTTATATTAAATTAAATGAATATATATGCGCTGAGGGTTTCAGAGTAAATGTAAATGCGCAGAGTGCATCTCAGCAGCTCGGTTAACAAACTCCATCTCTGCATATGCTGTGAGTTTGGGTTGCTTATAACGTCTGGGAACACAACGTGCGTAATTTCACCAGATTTGTAAAGTAAATCATTTATAAACCTACACCAATACAGGAGAATACATCATTATGTTTCTAAATATGCAGATTGTTGTTCATCGTAATTTCAAAATAAAAGTTTAAACCCTCGCTTCGAGTTTGCATGTTTTGATGTCCACATATTCTTGTTTAAGAAATTACAGTGGCTGTAACATTTTTATTGTAAAGACCAAATATCAAAGATTAAGTGGACATTTAAATTAAAAGTTGTTTGGCCAATATTAAACAAGAATTTGATCATGCTGTAAACTGTAACAACAACATTCACCAGGCCATTGGTGACCTCTGCAGGCATTTTTATAATATATATTACTATATACCATATATTACACTATGCATTTTAACAGTGATATTCAATAAAATAAATTATTACTTGCTTTTGATACTTTATTTAAACCAATTAATTTTGCCTCTTTTTTAAATATGCATTTAAATCATTTTAAAGAGTATTGTTCACTTAAGTATAATTTTATTACCAAAAAAAACAAACAAAAAAATCTGATTACTCAATTAATCATCAAAATAATCAACTGGTTACTCAATTACTGAAAAAATTAATTATGATAGCCCTAGATTAGTTAAAACATTTCAAAATGCACCTGCATTGTTTTGCATTGTGTGACTTTCAGTCAAATAAAAGACACTGAAGATATATTCTCATGAGCCCAATATTGTCATGTGAGCTAAGTGTATTGTCACACCCCTAAAAACAACAACAACAACAACAACAACAACAACAACAACAAAATTGTGGCCAGTGAAAATGCTGAGTGGCTAAATTTGGAAAACCACAAGCCACAGTGGCTGGTGAGCAAAAAAGTTAATGTCAAGCCCTGAACACAACTAAACAAGCTAATCAATGTCTTCAGGATGACTCGTAAGGTTGGAGCTAAACTCTGCTGGAAAGTGAACCTCGAAGGCTAAAGTTGAGAACCCCTGGCTTAGACTACATAAGTTACCTAGTTGCCTATTAGGCTAACATTGCTTACCTCTGTAGTTGGGTAACATGTATGAATTTTCATCATGGAAAAGAGCAGAACGATTCCTGTGTAAATCGATGTTAAAAAAAAACAAAACAAAAAATTCTTACATAAACTGCTCAGTTCAGCACAACAGTTTATGCAAGAATGGATTTATGGATTTACAAAAATTCATTCTGCTCATCATGAATAAGACCCAAAAAAATGTTTGTTATATAAAAGTATACAGACAAACCAGCATAAAAACCTATATTTCTTGAGATATGACTTACTAAGAATTCCTCAAGTCCATTAAACTGAAAATAAAATAATAATAATAATAATAATAATACCCCCCCCCCCCCCGCCCCCCACCTCGCCTCTTAAAGAAATGGATAATGTTCCTTGATTCCCCTGGTGCCAGTCAATAATATTTAATGGCTCTGACCCCCTCCGTGAAAATCCCCTCACCCAATCTGGAGCAACAGCTTTCCCTGTGGGAATTTACACACTTGCACCCACACACTCACACGTGTGAAAGAGCCACATAGACATAGTGAGTCAGTAATGGTGCTGTTCAGTGTTGTACCTGCAGGTGGAGAACAGTCAGCCTGAAATGATGCAACACTAAGAGTAGGTTTATTCCAAATTCAAGTTCAAATCACAATTCACATTAGGTGGTAAATCACATTATGCACACAATGAATACACTATACAAATAGAAATAGCTAAGGGGGGGGGGGGGGGGGGGGGGGGGGTTATTAAATATTATGAGGGCACATGAATTAGAAAACTAATGATGTGCACAGATAAATCATTTATAATAAATAAATCCAGCAATATTCCATTAAAAAAAGGGTCTTTAATTAAAACAAAAACCATAAAAAAAACATTTGTTACTTGAAATAAAATACAAAACAAAGAAGCAAGTTGCCATATTTCTGCCATATTCCATAGTAAAACTTAAACTGAAATAAAAAATTATTAAAAACTATACACATATATTAAAATCATTTAATCTCAAAAAAAGTCTAAGTCAAACGATCAATTCTAGGATTGCATGATTATGGAATATTGCTTAAATCAGAATGTACTAAAGTGAGCTTGCAGCTATGGCTTACATCCAGTGCATAAAAAACAAAATATTATGATAGTTTCAACAGTGACAGCTGTGCAAATATCATTCAAGGATATTTATAACAGTCCTCTAATACCATGTAGTTTTGAAGCCATCGCAGCATAAGGAAGGTTTGATTGATCAGGCCATTAAAGCATTTTTTTTTTTCTGCTTCCCAGCAGGTCGCTGTTTTTCCAATCCCTTATTTTTTTTTTTCTTCCTCAATTGCTCATGCAAAGCAACATGAATACAAAACTGATGTCACCAGCTGTATTTTTCCTCAAAATGTGCATGAATACATAAAATAAATCCAAGTAAATCCTTCTATGTGTTATCACAAAGAAAAGCACCACTGCGTTCAGGTGAAATCACAATTGTGCAAAAACAGCACATCAACACTTGAAAACAAGCCTAATTTTAATCATTTGTAATCTTTGATTGTTTGAGTACAAATATTCATAAACATCTACAACATATAAAGATCATGAAAACAAAAGTTTACACACAAGGTTAAAACTGTAATATTATATTATATTATATTATATCAGTTAGACTGTACTAAAATGAACATAAATTATGATAGTGATCATGTGATCATATATATACAGTGTTGGGGGTAACCAAGCATCAACTGGCCCCTGTTTCTCTTGAAGCCAATGCAGAAGACACTTAAACTGCAATTCATCGACTGGCCGCTAGGGACAGGCTCCAAAAGAGAGCAGAATCTCATTGAATCTCATGTTAAAATGCCCAACTTTACAGCAGAATAAAACATGTTTACAGCCTGGTACAAATTGTGGTTTTGGTCTATATAGCTAATTTTGCCTTTCATGACAACTGTGAGGGGGGTGAATTTTTTTTATAACTCATCCATTTAAATTATATTAAGCCTTAAAGTTCTGCATAATTAAGGGAGCGGTCACTTGAGTGACAGGTAGATTGCCGATGCCGTCACCACTAGCCATTTGTCTGCTGCCGTAACGTCACCTCAGCTCCACCCACATCCCGCCTCTTTGCCCATTTTCTGTTATCCCGCGCGGTGACGCACTGCCAAGATGTCAAGTCAAGTCACCTTTATTTATATAGCGCTTTTTACAATGTAGATTGTGTCAAAACAGCTTTACATTGATAACTGGTACATTATTTGGGCTGCACAGCAGCTCTTAAAGAATAGTGTCAAACGGCCAGCTTTAGATTTTGAAAATGCTCTTCAGAAACCTACAGGTGACATCACGAACACTACGTCCATATTTGTTTACAGTCTATGGGGGTAACGCATTACAAGTAACTTGAGTTATGTAATCAGATTACTTTTTCAAATAACTAGTAAAGTAATGCATTATTTTTAAAATTTACAACAAAATATCTAAGTTTCTTTTTCAAATAAGTAAATCAAGTTACTTTTTCAGATTTATTGACTGTACAGTCATAAATAACCTGAGGCTTATTCATTTCACTTTTGGTGTGAAAGGGCCTTAACATTTGACAAAAATAGAACTATATATATATACAGTATCTCACAGAAGTGAATACACCCCTCACATTTTTGTAAATATTTTATTATATCTTTTCATGTGACAACACTGAAGAAATGACACTATACAATGTATAGTAGTGAGTGTACAGCTTGTATAACAGTGTAAATTTGCTGTCCCCTCAAAATAACTCAACACACAGCCATTAATGTCTAAACAGCTGGCCACAAAAGTGAATACACCCCTAAGTGAAAATGTGCAAATTGGGCCCAAAGTGTCAATATTTTGTGTGGCCACCATTATTTTCCAGCACTACCTTTACCCTCTTGGGCATGGAGTTCACCAGAGCTTCACAGGTGCCACTGGAGTCCTCTTCCACTCCTCCATGACGACATCACGGAGCTGGTGGATGTTAGAGACCTTGAGCTCCTCCACCTTCTGTTTGAGGATGCCCCACAGATGCTCAATAGGGTTTAGGTCTGGAGACATGCTTGGCCAGTCCATCACCTTTACCCTCAGCTTCTTTAGCAAGGCAGTGGTCGTATTGAAGGTGTGTTTGGGGTCGTTATCATGTTGGAATACTGCCCTGCGGCCCAGTCTCCAAAGGGAGGGGATCATCTCAAACTGTTTGTGGGCTTTCTTGTGCATCATCTTTAGAAGAGGCTTCCTTCTGGGACGACAGCCACGCAGACCAATTTGATGCAGTGTGCGGCATATGGTCTGAGCACTGACAGGCTGACCCCCCACCCCTTCAACCTCTGCAGCAATGCTGGCAGCACTCATACGTCTATTTCCCAAACACAACCTCTGGATATGACGCTGAGCATGTGCACTCAACTTCTTTGATCGAACATGGCGAAGCCTGTTCTGAGTGGAACCTGTCCTGTTAAACCGCTGTATGGTCTTGGCCACCGTGCTGCAGCTCAGTTTCAGGGTCTTGGTGTAACGAATGTAGCGGTTCGTACAGTTATTAATCAATTTATGGATGAAATATGAATATAATAATTCATAAGGTTATGAATAAATTATGATTCATATATCAACCCAACGGGGAATTAAACATATATTGTGAATCAATTACAACGAATTATAATCAATTACATATATGATTAGTTCTGGTTTAATAATTATCTAGAGAAACTGTTCGTTTGTCCAGCAAACTAAGTCCCTCACAGAATATTATAAACAGAGTTATTTTCTGGCCATGAAAATAACTAAAGCATAAAGCGATCGAAAAACGTTAAAGTGACTTGGGTTTTCAGCTGAAAGAACAAACAGAACAATCGAGCATGAATAACGTTTTACTATATGCAAACTACGAATACAGAGGTTATACATCTAAATATACAAGAAAATACACACCTATGTACAAGAATAGAAGTAGAGAAGGAAAGAGAGAAGGCAAGTAGCAAACTCACAACCAGTCCTAAGCCAGCACGGAAATCAGTTTCATCATCTAGGATTGAGAAACGGCAGTATACTTGCATTGGTTGCGTGTGTCGAATTTCAGGTTAGCGCTGGTGCAGTTCGTTGGCTTCCTCCGTTCAGCGGGAAGGTTTGAACTGAGGACGAGAGTGAGTTTCGCTGGAAGATGGCGATCCCGAAGCTGAGCGCGGTGGCAGCGCGTGGTCACCGGAGAGGTCCGGGAAAAACGTGCACGAGATGCTCGTGAGACAATCGGGAGAGAACACGGGAGAGATTGTGCGTCTTTGCTTTTATGACAGATAAGCCGACACACCTCCTTGAGGTGGGGTAGCCAATAACATGGGTGCAAAGTTGGCGGGAAAGCTTTCCCTTTGTTTTTGTCTTGCAAACTCATTTGCATGATTTACAAGGTTGGATTAGTGTTCATTTTCCTTCGAAGTACTATTAAAAATAGTACAATGCATTTGTCAGCAGTGTGACATACATTATGGAATAAATCAGATGAACAGCTTTCAAAAGAATCTAGACTTGACATATAAACGAAACATGTAGAAGAAGTTATGGTTTACAGACAAAATTACATTAATAGGAATGAAACTAGAATGGCTACAGTCATTTAAACTCTAAAATCTAAACACTAGGAAGCATATATGCACTTAAAATATAGCGGGTACACTTTGGCACAGTCATATCTTGAGAATAACTGTACATACCATCTCTAGGCATGTTTGTATATGTGTGTGTGTCTGTGTGTGTGTGTGGGGTGTGTGTGTGGAATTTGTCTGGTCAGTCTCTGGCGCTGAGTTTCTTGCCCACAACCGGGGGTTGATCCTTTGATGTTCCAAAAGCTAGGAAATTGGGTCCACTGTCTTACCTCGCCCAGGCCACAAAGATGTCAAATGGGCTCATCTTTGCAGACTGGTCGGAGCCGACTTAGTGATTAACGAACACAGTTCATCAGGTTAAAAGCATTCTGAAAACTCCAAAGTTTATTGATTGTCCTGATACATGTGCATATGCTACAGACCCCCCTTCGGCCAACAAAGTCCCTGTGCGGACTTCGTTGGACGGTAACCAAGTTCGATGGCACATGGATCCGGATGGTCACGCAGCAGGTGGTTCCTACTCGCCCTTGAGGAGGGGCAGATAGGCACCTGTCCATGGACTCTTGCATCCCTTTGATCCCTTGGGATAGGATGAAGGCCAGACCCAGGGCGAGTGCATACTTGATTGCCATGGAGAAGCAACGGACTGTGTTGGCAGCGGTCCAAGCGTGGGCTCTAGGTGAGCTGGTCAGGACAGGCAGTCGTGAAAGTGCTTGGCGGGCTGCATCGATGGGAGTACTGTCACTTAGCTGGGACCCCCCTTTGTCAATCCTCAGTTCCAGTCCTGGATCTAAGGTGTGATGGTGATTCCTGGAGGAGGATGGGATTTCCAGTTCTGACTGGTCCTCTTTGCTTGAGAGACAGTACACTGCCAGATGGCTGCGGTGAAGGATGGAACCCAGGGGTACCTGGATCCACTTACTTGGATTGGGCAGGCTGACACGAGTGGCGGTGTTGTGCTGATGGTAGGTTAGGGTGGCAGCATGAGTGGGGGTGTGGACGAGCAGTGTCCCGATGACTTGGGTGCGAAGCTTGGCCTTGGCAGGGCAGCGTGTGTTGCTGGTCATGGGCTGCAACCGGCCCCTTCCTTCAGTGTGGTTTCTGAGGAAGAGCTGGTTAGGGGAGAAGTACGGAAAGTCTTTGGTGAAACTACGCCTGCAAAAGTGGGGAGCCAGGCACAGCCGTGGGTTGCTGTTGTGGTAGGCTACCACATCTGAGGTGTGTTTCTCGGCAGGGGTGTTACATTGCCACCACCTGACATTGACCATGTCTTTGGGTCTGCCAGTAGCAAAGTCCAGCACAGTTTGTGTGGGATACTGAGGAATCCTATTCATAGCCACTCTGTCCATAGAGAAGCTAACTTCTCGCAGCAGGTCTGTCAACAAAGCTATAACCAGCTGATTCTGGGCAAAGTCATTCTGGAGGACTGTAAACAGTTGCTTCCTTGAGTTAGCCGTTTGGATCAGCAGGAAACTGTGAGTATAGAGAACCACCACAATACCTTTCCGGGATTTGCAGGTGGTTTGCAGGGTTTGGCTCTGTGTTGCGAGTTGTTCTCTCAGCTGTAGGCGGAGCTTGTTGCGATGCTGATGGGTGGAGTAGGCTGTGATGAGACTCGAGTCTCCTGGTTGGTACAGGTGCAGTGGCACCTGCCGTGCCATCAGTAGTTCCGTGGGGAACACCTGAGTTGACTCCTGTATGGTGTCTGTGATGGCCATGAGCATCAGAGGAGGTTTTACAGTCCAGTCTTTCTGGTCGACTGACCGTGGAAACGTGACTCCTCTGCGTTGCAGTGGAGCTCTGTGCTTTGGGTTTACAGTTTGGACTTGACAGCAAACCTGACATTCTCTGACATACTCTGCCACATCTTCCTGCATGCTGGGCCAGTACGCCACTTGTTTCAAAGTCTCATAAATAGTTCTGGTGCCCTGGTGTTTGGCACATGGTGTGTCGTGGGTGTATATCCGTTCACCCCCCTTTTGGCCCTGTGGCAGTACAAGCTTTGGGGCTGTGAGGACATCAGGGACATACATTAGAAAGTTTACTCCCACACGTAGCATGTGGTTGGTCTTATGTAGTCGTTTGTGGCCAGGGGCCGTCGTGGGACCAGATGCCGTGAACGGGAGGTTGGAGGGGTATGAGTGGTGGTGCAAAACATTTCGCCTGGAAGTGTTGGCAAGTTTGGTTGTTAGTGGCAGTGGCAGTAAGGCGGGAAATGTTGCAGGAACAGTCCGCTGGCCGCGGGTTGTTGTTGCCACACTAAGGGTGGGTGAATGGGGTGGGTGTGACCATAGCTTGTTATGCAGGGTGCCAGTCTTGGCAAGGGCATTAGTTTGGTCGTTCACGCCTTTGCCACACAATGGTTGCTTTAAGCGTCTTTTCACCTTTTCCCCGTAAGTGATCGTGTCGTGTGTTTGGGTGATGTCATCACGTGTTTGGAACATGTGTTGATGTTTCACCGGCATGTTGTGTTTAGTTTTGAAACCAGTTGTTTCCAGCTCGGAAGATGGCATGTGAAACCACGGCTGGCATAGTGTGAGTCTGTGCACATGAGTTCTCTGATGTTATGGACAGAGGAGACTTGAAGGATTATGAGGGTAGCTGCTGCTTCACCATACTGACATGACTGGGGACCCCACCTGCTGTTCTGTTCGGTGGCAGGGTTGGTTTTTAACCATCGTACCCCTGCACTTTGCCTGTAGGATGCCCTCATGGGTGTCGAAACGTCCATTGACGTAGGCCGTGGGCATTCCTTTGGCACGCATTCTCTTTGAGGTATCCTGTGACAGGCTTGGTCGCTGTTGTTGGGGTACCTTTATCACAAGTGTCAACGCTGGTGTGCTGTTATAGCAGTTTTGGCAGGCAGCTGAATCTCCGCTCCGTGCAGACTTGTGCTTTCTGGCACGACGTGGCAGTGGCACTTGCTGGTTTGACATCCTGAAGTCAATGGTGGGTTGCCACTTGTTGTCTGGTTTGACAATGGACCAGATGGGGACTGAATAGGTGCTGTTGCATGGGCAGATAACACCTTTTCCTTCCATGTTGAATGAACAAACTCCTGCACTGGTACATGTGGGGCGATGTGACCTTCGTACTGCCTGATGAAGGTGGGAGGAGCATTTGGGTGTGTTGCACTATGCACTGTGTGAAGTTTAGTGAGGACCACAGCCTAAAAAGTCTTTGTCAAATGTCACTTTGAATTTGTTCAAGATGTTTCTGAGTCTTTGACAGTCTGCGTCATTCTTTAGGGCACTTGCATCTTTCTGGATCTGTTGGCCTTTAGGCTCAAACCTTGGGAATGGCTCTGTTGTTGTGGTGTTAGCTGTCAGGTTGGCTGTCAGAGGTGCAGCGCCTTTTTGAGTTTCACAGGCAGGCTGGTCAGAGACTGTGGGTACTGCAAGGTGTTTGTCCTCCATCAGCTCCGTTCTGCGCACCTGTGTTGTGGGTACCAGTTTGATGGGAGTGATGGAGATGCTCTTGAAGGATGCCGTGAAACTTGTGTTGCTTAAGCTTCCTTCTGGGGCCATGGCAGCTGGTATTAAGTTAATGACTGTTAACCTGAGTTCAAAGTCATAGGGGCCGTGGTCCATTATCCATTCTAGATGGTAGGCTTTGGGAATGCTGATGTCTGTGACCATGCATTCGTTGAGCCAACCGTGGACTACATAGGATGACACTTCAGTTAGGGGTGTGGCTTTTAGAGTGAGTCCAAGTTCCACGCCTTCAGGTGAAAGTGTGAAGGATGCTGGCATGTGGCTTAGGGTTTGACCACATTGCCTGTTGAGCCAAACAGCACCCCCTTTGGTGTAAGGTGGTACTACAGTTTCCTGTGTGTGGAGCCAAACAGCACCCCCTTTGGTGTAAGGTGGTACTACAGTTTCCTGTATGTGGATCAGGATGCAGACCTCTTGGGTGGTCTGGCCTGACAGGAAGTTGGCAGTGTTGACAGGAACAACAGGAAGCTGTACAGTCATTGGGGCCCACAACAACTCATTTGCACGGTCCGTGTGAGCATTAGAGTGCATCAGGAGGTCTGGAAGGACCAGGAAGTGATGGGTTGAATGCCGGTGGTTCCATTTGAAGTTCAAAACACAGATGTACTTGACAGTCATCATGGTTGGCAGACGAAAGTCTAGTGGAAAGTGTGTTTGCTTGTTGACAAATGGGAGGTCCGGTGTCCCTTCACTGAGAGCACTTAACAGCGTGTGGCTGAAGGCTGAGTTGTCTGCCCACAGTGTGAGAATAATATCTGTTGTAGTTACATCATTCAGCTGTGAGTCTGTCGTGGCCTTGGAGCAGAGGGAGTTACAGTCTATGGTGAGTTGAAGTACGCCGGGTAGCGAACTTGAACTGTGCTCTGAGACGGGGTTCCCGCGGTTAGCTGGGAGATTTCCTGCGACCTCTGTGACCTGACCGTCTGGCTCAGGTGGTCTGGGTGACTGGGAAGGCAGAAGTTCACACACTTGAGCCCAGATTTTCAGCGGTCTGGCATTCAATAAGGGCTCAAAACAGTCTAGCAGGTCTTTGTGGGTGAAACAGAGAAACGTGTCCATTTGCGCTACGCACACAGGAGGTACCAGGCTCACTCGACCAATGGTGTGGTGCGTGGGAGCTGTGTGTTCAGGGTGGACCTCATTTGGACTGTGCGACTGCACATTCAGCTCACATCTTTGTGACTTGAGAGTCTGATTTTGTCTTTCAGCTTCATTTCTCAGTCTTTCAAAAAGGTAAGGACAGGTTTCTGGGCAGTGGTCGGAGACTGTGTAACTGGTTTGATTTTCTACAGTCTTTTCAGGAGCAGTGTTCTGCTTGGAGTGAGCTTCATCGTCACCAAGTTTTGCAGCTGCTGAGTAGACATACTGCATGAGCAGGCCAAGGCTGCCAGATGATCACTCACCGCAGGGTGCAGCTCTCGGAGAAGCAGAGTGTTGAAGATGAAATCTTCCTCCATTGCTGGCTGACCACGTGCTCTGAAGTAGGCCATTTGCAGTCGGCTGTAGCAAGTGTATGGGTTTTTCAGTCTGCCCCGTTTTAGGTCCATGGCAGCAGGGAGCCCTTGATCTGATGCAGGGTCAGAAAGCTTTTGGATCAGAGCCTGTCGCAGGTGCTGGCAGTTGGATGTGACAGCTGCTGGCAAAGTTTCTTGGCCGCTGGACATTTTGGGCAGTGGACTTTTAACCCCATTTGGAATTAGGGCTTCTTGACTGGTTAGGGGAAACTCTGTGATGTGTGTTTCCCCTCCCATGCCACTTTTCAGTACTCTGTAACCAGTGTCAAGTTCATTCACATAGTCTCTTTGTTGTTTCGGAGCCATAACTCCTTTCTGGGCCTGTTTGAGATGATTTTCACAGGTCAGGGCTTTAGTGTGTCTGTCTTTCGGCTTAGTTTCTCTGCTTTGGCTAGGGGAGCTTCGCTGTGTTGGAGTTTTTCAGTCAGTTCTCTACGCTCCACCTCCAGGTGGAGCTCTGCAAGGGCTTTTTGAAGTCTTTGCAGCTCCTCCTGCAGCTCGGGTTTGGATTCATCCGCTGTCCAACGCTGGTCCTGGGTCTCGACGAGTCGCTGATCGTGGTGACGATGAATCTGGGCCTGATTCCTCCGGGCATCCTCCGCCTGGAGCTTGAGGTTGTGGGCGATGGCTCGGATGACTTTCGCCCATTCTTTGTAGCTCGGCGTCGGATCGTGGGCCATCAGTCGTTTCAGGTTGTCGTCCAGCTGCTCGTTGCTTGGGTGCTGGGGATCCACAGCGGCGTTGGGCAGGAACATGCTGGTCAGGGAGTCCAACCAGGTCTTGAGTCGGTCCCCATGGGTGCTGGGGCTGGCTGCTCTGAACACGTTAGCTTGCTGTTGGCGAGAGAAAGACAGCACAAACAGAACCAATGCAAGCACGCGCAGAACTAACGAATTATAATAATGCATAATTATATAATTCTTTGGTTTGGTTCCAGTTAACTGGTGCAGACAGTTAGTGGAATGTAGGCTAGACACTTAATTGTCAATGGCCAAAAGGACCACGCGGGTCAATTTGTGTGGGTGAGTGCCGGATTTAAACAAAGAATTTGACAGGCGGTGGCCCTAAGAGTCCTTTGATGACTCTCGCTGCTCGGTCGTCTATCTATTCCTCAGTTTTCCGTGATGGCTCTCACAGGCTCTGCTTTTACATGAACTGAAAGAAACAAACACAGTGGAAAAGCAAAACAGAACAGAATAGAACAGGATGCAATTAAATGAGAAATAGAGCAGTAGACAAATAGAAAGGAACAAAAATAGAATAAAAATAAACTAAAACAGAAGGGCTAGAGGGGAGAAGTAAAACTTAAACTTCCTATTCCGGCTGGGTTTATGACAGTGTCAGGCGAGTGCACTGTTGTGTCATAAAACCTAGAGGGATGGTATGGCTCAAGAGTATAAGGGTTGGCCCGCACCTGAATAATCAAAGAATATGTAATATTCTGTGGCTTTCAATTAGGTGAAGTGACTGTATGTCACTAATTTAGGCCTGGGTGAATTGTGGGTGCTCAGACAAGAACTCAATGGCAGGCAACCTTTCCTCGACGTTCAAACACTCCACTGCGGTGTCCGTGGTCACCTGTCCCCTTTGTAACACGGTGCAACCTCTCAAACAGGGAACATCAGCACAATTGCGCACTTCGGCAAGGTATTTGCGCCAACGGCCCGAGTGACCAGTCAAAATTGAGTTTTCCCTGAACCCAGAGTCTGTCCCCTTTACGGGCAGTTACTCCAAACGGGCGGTTCTGTCGTGCAGAAGCCTGAGCAGGGAAATTAAACTAAATTGCCGTTTGCTGTCACTTTGGGTCTCGTTGCCTCCCTGTACCTGATACACAACTCGCCGATGTCCTTGCGTGTTGCCCGTGATACGAGGTCAGAATGTCCACGATTCACACACGGTTAGTGTAAGACACGCTAGGCTAGGCAGTTCCACTCACTGGAACTCACTGGGGCGACCGTCAACTCACCACCAGGCGGCCAAGGGCCTTATCTGCAAATACACAAGTGGTCACACAAACACAGCTTAATTGTAAATTTAAATCTCAGTTTACCTCTTGTTTAAACCAAATTTAAATAATTAAGTGTGTATGACAAAAGAGAATGAGCCTACAATGACAGTCAGAATGAACTAGTTAAACTAGAACTGAAATGAGCAGAGGGGGTAAAACAAAAACAAAATAGTTCAGATGCACTTGATTCAAATTTGCATTAAACGAGTGCGCCGAATAGCAGAATGGGAAAAGAGAAAGCAACGAGGATAATTCAGATGCATTTGATTCAAATTTGAATGAAATCTTTTTCAGTCAAATTTAAATGAGTGCATAGAATAACAGAACGGGAAAAAGAAAGGAGAAAGCCTTCCCTATTTGTAAGTTTCCTTGAAGAGAATTGCTTCTTTTATGAGCAAAATGCCAACTGATTGACACTACTTAATTTTAAAATTCAATTAAATGTTATTTAATTAAATTTAAAATAAGTGTATGAAATAAGGGAGGCTTGGGTGTGCGTGAATGTTATTACTTAGGCAATAACAAACAGGACACAGGGCTAAGAGTGAATAAAATAAAACATTAAGTAATAAAAGGGAATGAATTTCCAAAGTAAAAATAAAGAAATAACTTGAGAGGAAGAGAGAGAACAGACAAAAAGGGAATAGATTGAAATAAAATAAAGTAGAATAAAATAAACTAGAATAAAATAAGAGTAGATCGGTGAACACAGGGAAAGAACTCAAGGAAAAGAGAATTGACTTATCTGGCAGTGTCCACCAGGGGGCGCACTCTCAGAAAGTGAATTCCCTTGTTGGAAGGGAAACTTAATTTAAATTAAAAATTTAAACGTGTTTAAATTAAATTTAAATCAGTAAACCACATTCCAACAATGATTGGAAAGCATAACCACCAAAAGCAAATTACTTTTACAACTCCCCGCAGTATAGAGAAGCAAAGATAATTTGGATATAATTTCAGTTCAAAGTATGGAGCGGCTTTAACTCAGAACGTCCACGCGGTGGCGTCAATGAGTCCACACAACCAATAAGTAGGGAGGGGTGGCACACCTGAGCAGACTGCCCTCTGGCGTCTGGTCAGAGTTACTGCATCCCCTTTCTTTAATTCGTGATATAAAAACCAACGCGCTTGTGGGGGTTCTGGCCCTTACGCTGTTTTAACTGCACGATCACGATTACAACTAATAAATATATATGTACCGTTTTACTCACGGGTACACAACTCTGGGAATCAGTCCCTTTGGTGCAACTTTAATGCACGCGAATACGTAACTTTTGCGGGATTGCTTCGCCGCTGTTACTAATCAACATTGGATCAGGATGCTGATATAGCTCCAAACTCTCACACATCAATCGTTAACGCAGATGACTGCTCTCCGATTAGATTTGTAAGGGGGATCACGTGTTTGGTTAGCTAGGCCGAACGACGTAACCCAGGAGCGCCAACTATTGTGAATTATTTGGACGACACAATTAATTCAGATTTAATAGTGGCAGATACTGATAAGGCCTTTTTAGAGATAGATGGGAGAAACTCGTCCCACAACCTCGTTTCAAAACGCGTTGAATACGATTCAATTCGTCAATTCAAGCGGAAATTAATATTCAAACTGTAACTTACTGCAAAGATTGTCGTCCTTCACAGATACGAGCTTGAAATATCAATAGACTGCAGTGTATTTCACGGTCAACCAAGGCTAGGCCTGCAGTGTTTTTAGACACAAACAGCAGCTTGTTAACGGTGCGTAGTGAGGACCCGTGCGTCTTCTCACTGAAATAAAGCGCGCATGCACATTAAGTCATACAAAACTATTCTACATTGCTCTTTTACCGAAAACCAAGTTTAAAACGTTGCTCGCGAATCCTCCACCAAATAATATATGTAACGAATGTAGCGGTTCGTACAGTTATTAATCAATTTATGGATGAAATATGAATATAATAATTCATAAGGTTATGAATAAATTATGATTCATATATCAACCCAACGGGGAATTAAACATATATTGTGAATCAATTACAACGAATTATAATCAATTACATATATGATTAGTTCTGGTTTAATAATTATCTAGAGAAACTGTTCGTTTGTCCAGCAAACTAAGTCCCTCACAGAATATTATAAACAGAGTTATTTTCTGGCCATGAAAATAACTAAAGCATAAAGCGATCGAAAAACGTTAAAGTGACTTGGGTTTTCAGCTGAAAGAACAAACAGAACAATCGAGCATGAATAACGTTTTAATATATGCAAACTACGAATACAGAGGTTATACATCTAAATATATATACAAGAAAATACACACCTATGTACAAGAATAGAAGTAGAGAAGGAAAGAGAGAAGGCAAGTAGCAAACTCACAACCAGTCCTAAGCCAGCACGGAAATCAGTTTCATCATCTAAGATTGAGAAACGGCAGTATACTTGCATTGGTTGCGTGTGTCGAATTTCAGGTTAGCGCTGGTGCAGTTCGTTGGCTTCCTCCGTTCAGCGGGAAGGTTTGAACTGAGGACGAGAGTGAGTTTCGCTGGAAGATGGCGATCCCGAAGCTGAGCGCGGTGGCAGCGCGTGGTCACCGGAGAGGTCCGGGAAAAACGTGCACGAGATGCTCGTGAGACAATCGGGAGAGAACACACCAGAAATTGTGCGTCTTTGCTTTTATGACAGATAAGCCGACACACCTCCTTGAGGTGGGGTAGCCAATAACATGGGTGCAAAGTTGGCGGGAAAGCTTTCCCTTTGTTTTTGTCTTGCAAACTCATTTGCATGATTTACAAGGTTGGATTAGTGTTCATTTTCCTTCGAAGTACTATTAAAAATAGTACAATGCATTTGTCAGCAGTGTGACATACATTATGGAATAAATCAGATGAACAGCTTTCAAAAGAATCTAGACTTGACATA
Source organism: Megalobrama amblycephala (assembly GCF_018812025.1). Classification (NCBI taxonomy): domain Eukaryota; kingdom Metazoa; phylum Chordata; class Actinopteri; order Cypriniformes; family Xenocyprididae; genus Megalobrama; species Megalobrama amblycephala. Next base: position 33,888,692 of record NC_063047.1, read on the forward strand.
TAAACGAAACATGTAGAAGAAGTTATGGTTTACAGACAAAATTACATTAATAGGAATGAAACTAGAATGGCTACAGTCATTTAAACTCTAAAATCTAAACACTAGGAAGCATATATGCACTTAAAATATAGCGGGTACACTTTGGCACAGTCATATCTTGAGAATAACTGTACATACCATCTCTAGGCATGTTTGTATATGTGTGTGTGTCTGTGTGTGTGTGTGGGGTGTGTGTGTGGAATTTGTCTGGTCAGTCTCTGGCGCTGAGTTTCTTGCCCACAACCGGGGGTTGATCCTTTGATGTTTCCAAAAGCTAGGAAATTGGGTCCACTGTCTTACCTCGCCCAGGCCACAAAGATGTCAAATGGGCTCATCTTTGCAGACTGGTCGGAGCCGACTTAGTGATTAACGAACACAGTTCATCAGGTTAAAAGCACTCTGAAAACTCCAAAGTTTATTGATTGTCCTGATACATGTGCATATGCTACATTGGCAATCTTCTTATAGCCTACGCAATCTTTATGTAGAGCAACAATTCTTTTTTTTTCAGATCCTCAGAGAGTTCTTTGCCATGAGGTGCCATGTTGAACTTCCAGTGACCAGTATGAGAGAGTGAGAGCGATAACACCAAATTTAACACACCTGCAACCCATTCACACCTGAGACCTTGTAACACTCACGAGTCACATGACACTGGGGAGAGAAAATGGCTAATTGGGCCCAATTTGGACATTTTCACTTAGGGGTGTACTCACTTTTGTGGCCAGCGGTTTAGACATTAATGGCTGTGTGTTGAGTTATTTTGAGGGCACAGCAAATTTACACTGTTATACAAGCTGTACACTCACTACTTTACATTGCAGCAAAGTGTCATTTCTTCAGTGTTGTCACATGAAAAGTTGTAATAAAATATTTACAAAAATGTGAGGGGTGTACTCACTTCTGTGAGATACTGTATATATATATATATATATATATATATAGAACGTTAGTGTACACACACACACACACACACAAAATAGTGTATATTTGAACGTTAGTGTACACACACACACACATATATATATATATATATATATACATATATATATATATATATATATATATATATATATATATATATATACAAACCCGATTTCAAAAAAGTTGGAACACTGTACAAATTGTGAATAAAAACAGAATGCAATGATGTGGAAGTTTCAAATTTAAATATTTTATTCAGAATACAACATAGATGACATATCAAATGTTTAAACTAAGAAAATGTATAATTTTAAGGGAAAAATAAGTTGATTTTAAATTTCTTGGCATCAACACATCTCAAAAAAGTTGGGACAAGGCCATGTTTACCACTGTGTGGCCCTCTTCTTTTTATAACAGTCTGCAAACGTCTGGCGACTGAGGAGACAAGTTGTTCAAGTTTAGGAATAGGAATGTTGTCCCATTCTTGTCTAATACAGGCTTCTAGTCGCTCAACTATCTTAGGTCTTCTTTGTCACATCTTCCTCTTTATGATGCGCCAAATGTTTTCTATGGGTGAAAGATCTGGACTGCAGGCTGGCCATTTCAGTACCCGGATCCTTCTTCTACGCAGCCATGATGTTGTAATTGATGCAGTATGTGGTCTGGCATTGTCATGTTGGAAAATGCAAGGTCTTCCCTGAAAGAGACGACGTCTGGATGGGAGCATATGTTGTTCTAGAACTTGGATATACCTTTCAGCATTGATGGTGCCTTTCCAGATGTGTAAGCTGCCCATGCCACACGCACTCATGCAACCCCATACCATCAGAGATGCAGGCTTCTGAACTGAGCGCTGATAACAACTTGGGTTGTCCTTGTCCTCTTTAGTCCGGATGACATGGCGTCCCAGTTTTCCAAAAAGAACTTCAAATTTTGATTCGTCTGACCACAGAACAGTTTTCCACTTTGCCACAGTCCATTTTAAATGAGCCTTGGCCCAGAGAAAACGCCTGCGCTTCTGGATCATGTTTAGATATGGCTTCTTTTTTGACCTATAGAGTTTTAGCCGGCAACGGCGAATGGCACGGTGGATTGTGTTCACCGACAATGTTTTCTGGAAGTATTCCTGAGCCCATGTTGTGATTTCCATTACAGTAGCATTCCTGTATGTGATGCAGTGCCGTCTAAGGGCCCGAAGATCACGGGCATCCAGTATGGTTTTCCGGCCTTGACCCTTACGCACAGAGATTGTTCCAGATTCTCTGAATCTTTGGATGATATTATGCACTGTAGATGATGATAACTTCAAACTCTTTGCAATTTTTCTCTGAGAAACTCCTTTCTGATATTGCTCCACTATTTTTCGCCGCAGCATTGGGGGAATTGGTGATCCTCTGCCCATCTTGACTTCTGAGAGACACTGCCACTCTGAGAGGCTCTTTTTATACCCAATCATGTTGCCAATTGACCTAATAAGTTGCAAATTGGTCCTCCAGCTGTTCCTTATATGTACATTTAACTTTTCCGGCCTCTTATTGCTACCTGTCCCAACTTTTTTGGAATGTGTAGCTCTCATGAAATCCAAAATGAGCCAATATTTGGCATGACATTTCAAAATGTCTCACTTTCAACATTTGATATGTTATCTATATTCTATTGTGAATAAAATATAAGTTTATGAGATTTGTAAATTATTGCATTCCTTTTTTATTCACAATTTGTACAGTGTCCCAACTTTTTTGGAATCGGGTTTGTAT